>NC_063189.1:23100744-23135744 GCF_017589495.1 Alosa alosa | reverse complement strand
ATTCTGCCACAACTTCAAAGTGAAACGGCCTATATCAGGTAGCTTTTTAAAGCACACAATACCGTTTATCAGAAGCACTGTTTTTTGTTTTATATTCGTGAGATTCGGTATAGTCCAATCTGTCCGCCTGCGCGCGCAAACTGTGCCGCTTTGCTAGAGTACCGCACTGGAGGGCACGTGACACAAACGCAGACTAAGTGCTTCAGAGGCACACAAAAAGCATCCTCAGAGTTTACATTGTCTGTTCAAGTGAGAGTGACAATGATTTACGAGTTCTAGAGCGCCGATCTAATTTTACGCTCAAGTATTTAAATGAATGCTAATACGCATAATTTCTAGACACATATTTACACCTCTGAGAAAAATCCTTGAACACTCATTTACAGTATAGCTATCTGTGTCTTTAAAATTGTATTAATATTCGTATTATCACTATTCTGTTGGCAGCAGCAATAACTATTACAAACTGGTTCTGCCAGGAACATATAGTCATTTAGGAGCAATAAGCTCAGGTGTTCCATATTGAATAGTGTGTTGTATACTTGTAGATGTGTTGTGCAGCCTATAGTGTGTGTGTTATCCGTTTGTGGTATCTATGTGTATTGGCTTTGTCTCTGTGTGTGAGTGGTGCGTGTGTGTGATTGTGAGTGCTCCGACTTAGGTGCAATGCTGGAGTTGTGTATAATTAAAAGCCACTGAGGTGTGTGTGATCTTGGAGAAATAGAACTGTGCCACTAAGCCTAAGAGCAGACCCATGTACCTGAGCTCAAAGTCAAGAGTGGACGACACTTACATACTGTGCATACACACACACACTCTTTCTCTCTCTCACACACTCTCTCTCTCACACACACACACCACACACACACACACACACACATCCCTAGATAACGATAGCAGGCTTTCATAATGATGAGCCCACTGTTCAGGCCTACACTACATGCAGGAAGGGATCCATTAGTTGTCACTATGTCCTCAAGTCTCTCTGCAGTCCTCTGAATGTGACAGACTGTTCACAGAGTCATCCCATATGCTCACGTAACTCAATAAACACATGATTTGACACATTTGGTTTTGCACACGGAAGGGCCTCCATGTACAGCTGTACTGCTCATCGTTTCATCATTTCACACAGAAATGATGAAACAGACAAAAAACTGATGAAAAACAAAAACGAAACTGGGTTGGAAAAGTAGAGACCTAATATGCACCCAGCAACAATGTAAGAGCAGATTCAAATTCTAATGTGTTTATTATATATGTATAAAATGTACATCATATAATCTGTATGTTTATAAATGTGCCCCATCACTAAAACTCCTCTCCTCTTTAGCCATGAATTAGCTCTGTTCCTCTTGGACATTAGATGCAATCTTTCTGGTGTTAATGGTTTGGAGCTATGAGGAGAAATGGAGGTGAAGGCAGGGCCATGCACTGGATCACATCTGAAACAGACGAGTGGGACTCTTGGTGGCCATAAAAATGTCCCCTGGTATGTGAAAGGATGATTTGGGATCCACAAGCAAACCTTCAATTTGGGATAAAATTGTTCAGATATTACCACTGAACTTGGCCTATATGATTCCATCTGTCGTTCCACCCCATCCTGTCAGCCCATAAGTCTTCCTCTGCCGCCTGCCCCTCACAGCCTCTGATCTGCCACTCCGCTGGAACACTAAACAAGATCCACAGCCACCATAAAACCACCAGAGAGGAGAAATGCAGGAGTGGGTCCAAAGTGTTGACTGTGATGCATTACCTTTCTGACTGGAACACACCACTGTTTTAAACACACACACAAACATCCAAAGAGACAGGGGTTCAGTATTTGATCATTGTTCACTGTCCTGGGTCCTGGAGAATTGTGGAGATGTTATCAATTGTTGAGTTGTGAACAGTTTCACTCTTTCCACGTGCCTTCAACCACTATCATATTTATTTATTTATTTCCTCTCTCTTTGGTTTTGTGTCTGTCTCTCTCTCTCTCTCTCTCTCACACACACACACACACACACACACACACACACACACACACACACACACACACACACACACCACATTTCTGTCTGACAGTAGTTTTGAGAACAAGCTGGGACCCAGTATGCTATGGCGTTTTCTATTCCTGTGTTGACTAGAAATAGAAGATGTCGGATATTGAGTGCATTTAGATTACTGGGTAAACCAGTGACATCTACTGCAAGTCCTACAACAACCTCTGAATTCTCTAGTAGAACATATTACTTCTACATTTACAGTAAATCTTCTGAAAATCAGATCGTAGGGTTATCGTCAAATATTTTCTGATTACTACACAGACAAGAACATTGGGTTGGATTCACAGGAATTATCAATAGGTTCAAATGAAGACAGAGGCTTCTTTGTTGCCATTGGTAACTGTATCTTAACGTCAAACATCCTTGACCTGTGGTGTGCCAATCTTAGCAATTATTCAACCTTTTATATGCTCCTACTTGAACAACATCGACAACAATTTGATTTCCTACCATAGCTGTTATGATGACACCCACAACTACTTAGCTCTGTCACTGAATAAATATGGCCCCCTTTTGGCAAAACCCATTGTCAGAATAATCATGGTGAAGCTTTGGAACCAACTTCCTGCTTTCTTTTATCTGATCAAATTACTTCCTGTTGATCAGATGCACTCTGATCAATTTTAATTATTCTATTTTATGTACTTTACTTTTGAAGCCATGCCCTTTTCACTATTATTTCCTAGTATTTGCTTTTGAAATGTATGAAATTTGTTATAAAAATAAACTTTCCTTGCCTTGATCCGTTTAGCCCCTGTCTCTTGCTCCCTGTTGCTTACTATTCCCCAAACAGCCCAGCTTACTTTTCTCTACTTTCATCTAATCTAATGGGAGCTACACATCATGTCCTGAGGCGATGTGATGTGTAAACTTGTGGATATGGAAAGCCCTGTCACATCCACTTGTACGTGAGCCAGCATGGCCACTGTCTGTCTCCTGTGTAGATGAAGCCCAGAGAGGAGGATGGAGGCGGAGTGAGGCTGTGGAGAGTCAGCCTGTGTTGGGCTGCTGTGTCCTCATGAGCCCATTAATGAGGCATGTCTGAGGGAAACTTGTGAGAGATGGCTTGGAGATAATGTCTGGCAGCTGACAGCTGAGTGTCTGAAGGCAAATGAAGCTCCCATTCCAGTTTCTGCCCCCCTCTTTCTTTCTCAAGACAGAGGCTTCTTTGTTGCCACTGGCCTCTGTCTTGTCTTGTCGCCTCTTTTTCTCTCTATCAGTCTGAGTATTGTCTGTTCCGTGTCTATTTGTTTCACGTGTTCAACACCAAGGACCTTGCTGGAAATAAGTTTTGTACTTTTGCATGTCATCCTTTGGATGTCTTGATCAGATAGATAGATAGATAGATAGATAGATAGATAGATAGATAGATAGATAGATAGATAGATAGATAGATAGATAGATAGATATAAAGATAGATACTTTATTGATCCCCAGGGGAAATTCAAAATCAAAAATTCTTTGGCAGTATTAAAGTAGGAGTGTAGGCTTTATCTTCAGAGTGCCCATACAAGACTGCATCAGGTGTATCAACATAGCGCCTAGGGGGGTTTCATATAAACGGCTTCTTACAAAACAATGCCTTTGTGGTTTGTGTCTTATTTTTGAAACTATACCATCATGGAGTGTACACAAACAGCACTACTATCAGACAAACTAAAATGAATGAAAACAAATAGACAAGGACACAGAGAGCAGCCGAGATGAAAATAATTATCTGCTGGCGGAACGAGCGTGTCCAGAAGAGAGACAGAGGCCAATGTTTAGCGATTACCCGCTAAAACTCATGAATACCACAAACAGATGAGACCACAGCATAGCATTATCGGTGGGACAACAGCCCTCTCTCTGGAACAAATTGTGGCAGGTGCAGCTTCAACACGATTCTTCCCACTGACAGCCAATCACACACCGGGAAAAGCAGGCTGGCTCAGGTGATACTCACTGGTGTGTGTGTGTGTGTGTGTGTGTGTATGTGTGTGTGTGTGTATGTATGTGTTTGTGTGTGCGTGTGTGCGAGAGAGAGCGACAACTGACCGTTTCATTATCTAGGTTAAACAACCAGTCTACAAACTGTGTGTATGTGTGTGCATATTTAAGTGTGTGTGTGTGTGTGTGTGTGTGTGTGTTAGGAGCCAGTGAACCAACGCACACATTTATGACTTGAATCATTGCATGTGCTTTTGTGCTGCTGCTATCTGTTATGCAAGTGTTTGCATGAAGGTTGTTCTTTGGCATAATATAAGAGCTCAAAGTAGTCATTCACAATAACTTTATTGACATTTAGTTGTATATTTGTCATCTGCTTTGCGCACTGTCCACAGACAGTGCGTGTGTGTGTGTGTGTGTGTGTGTGTGTGTGTGTGTGTGTGTGTGTGTGTGTGTGTGTGTGTGTGTGTGTGAGCCATAATTCCACTGTGTCTACGACCCGTAAGCGTTTGCGTTTGTCTACTGGCTCAGGCTGGGCTGCAGCTCATCTGAGATCTGAAGTTCAAAAGGCTAAATCACACAAATAAGAATACTAGTCATTCATCCCCACCGACTGACTCCAGTGCACGCAACACACTGCTGAATAGAGCCTGTCCTGCCTCTTTCACTTTACCAGAGCACTCCATCCTGCTCCAGAGCTACAGCCCGAGGCTTCTCTCCCCGCTATGCTAATTTGTTGTCTGGCCCCAACGCATGACTGTGCAATGGAACGCACGCTTTGTCAAAATGCTCATACCAAAGCTCACGGCTGCTTCCGTGTTCAGGCCTTGCTGCTTTGGCATATGCCCTCTTCCACTGTGGATCGCCTTGGGTTTTCTCCAGGGCGTTTCACTGTACTGCAGAGGGAGCCCATCAGTGGAAACCACCCGATCTCTGCCAAGTACTTCTGCCTTCATGTAAATGTCCAGATATGTCGTTTCACAATCTTCACCCTTAGATGCACAGCAACCATTTAGCCCAATGGACATTAGCAGGGAGCAGATGCTGTAACAGACATGGCCTTCAGATCCAGTCTAATCCTCTCTGCTTCAGCGGAGCGAGCCAACAGCAGGCTGAAAGATCTACTGCCACAGGAGACAAACAGAGGCAGAACTGCAAGGACTGGTCCCGGATCAAGTTTGAAGACTGCCGTTCCACTAATATGCAGGAAAAACTGACCCTGGAAGCCGTCCTTATGAGGTGCCAGTTGAGGGCTGATCACTAAAATTCTTCATAATTTATCAATCGTTTTGGCTAGATTCCTTTAGACATGAGGATCCACAGTCTATAAGCTTTGGACAGTTCTTTCTTGGTGACTGTTAGTGATATGTACGCTAACAAAAAATAACATAACATATCCCTTTTTGAACCGTCCATTAAAAGAATGAAAGGTCCTAGCATATGCACACATGAGTACAGTACATGTCTCAGTTGACGTGCTGCACCTCAGTGTAATAGGAAATGAAAAGAGTGGATATGTAGCCCGGTTGACACCAGTTCGTCTGGGTTTTTCCCAGGCTAGTGGATATGGGCATGAGATATCAAACAAGCAACAGCTGTGTGAGAAAGGGGATGGGACAGAGTGGGAAAGATGGAGTGAAGAGGAGAGGCTGATCCAGCAAGACAAAGAAGTCATAACAAGAGAGCAGCATGCAGCAAAACACAGACAGCAGTGTGAATTGAAGTGAAAGCGGAGGAGAGAAGAGAGAACCTGACAGAGAGAAAGAGAGAGAGAGAGAGAGAGAGAGGAGTATGCTGACCTCTCACTGCACTCAGCAACCTTGTGCGCACTGCTCACACACTTTCTAATGTACCTCTCTCTTTTGTGAACACACACTCATACGCATGCTCCTGGTTGGGCCATCTTGACATAACAAGCTCGAAATAACATGTCATCATTAGTTTCTAGAAGACTCTAGACAGCATATCAGTTGATGTAACACTGATGAATAGCTCTCTCTCTCTCACACACACACACACACACACACCTCTGCATCACAAGATAGACTCTCGGAAGCACCAATCCAGAGACATCTATAATCCAGGCATTCTTATAAATGTGATTCATGCAGTTTCACTAGAGATTGATCCTTTGGCTGTAGCCTTGACTAAGTCAAATATAAAGTCCACCACAAGGCCATCTCTGTAATACCTGGACATGTCCCACTGCAACGGCCAACTACTCCTGGCTGGCCCTCCGATGCCCCCTGGACTCAGACGCAGCTGGAAGAGTGTCAGCAGGACTCTGGCGTGAGGGCCATCACTCGGACAGGTTGAAGGGTTGACACACAGAGGCCACAAAGACGAGCGACCTGTCTGAATTCATAACGATACGGGGGAACGTTTGTGTATATGAAGCAGAGAACGAGTGCATGTGTGTCCCCCATTTTGTCCATGAACCTCAGTTTTGGTAGCCTACAGAAGACAGCATTTATTTAGAAGTATAGATTCCAACTCTAAGGCTAGTGAACAAACTAGCTGATAGCAACATGTCTTGCAAACACCAACAACTACTGAACTGCAGATTTCATTGTGCTGTAAAAGCTTGTGAGGTGGTCCAGTGTGAACAGGTGTGTTTATTGCTCTTTCATGTCCACATACTAACACTGATCTGATGTTGTCATACAAACAAGCGACATACCTACTAAAAACACATCTACTCTAACAAGCCTGCATAGTATAGTATCTTGAATTTCCCCTGGGGATCAATAAAGTATCTATCTATCTATCTATCTATCTATCTAGTATAAATGACATGAGGCCACGGGGCAACAATCTTCTCTTCTGCTGGTGTTATAGATCAGGGTTGAGCTGGAAAGATAACTGAGCATCAATACATCAGGCAGTCTAGCTCCAGAAGGGATGTTTTTAATAGATCATTACATATTCACTTTTAGAGGATTTGTATGATGGAGTAATTGGCTTGAAATGGCTTTTGATTTGTTCAGGTAGACATGAGCTCTCTTTCATTAAGCAATTTAAATGTAGGCCTACTTTAATATAGCATTATTTTTCTTTTGATTTCATGTTTTTGCCATTTTTTTCCGTTTGATGTCATTCATTCTGCACTGTTTTTAAAACAATGTTTTTGTGCTGTCGAACTTTAATAAAGGATTGTGGATCTGACAGCTCACCGCTAAAGAACTATTTCAGGCGTGTGTTCAGAGTTGCAACTTGCTCACAGTTCACTCTTTCACAGTGACAGAGCCACTCATTCCCACAATCCTCCATAACGCTGCTAGCCTCTCTTGCATACTCACCCACACTGTCGACCCCCACCCCCACGGAATAAAGTCTGCTGCATGATTCTCATTTAGTTCGTTTTCTTTTCTCCTTTTATCTGCATTAGTGCGCTTTTTTGTTCAAAGCTAATAAAAGAAAAGGAAGGTGTTGGTCAGGCCTTATCATCTCTGAATAATTAAAGACCAAATCTCTCTTCAGAAGAGCTGAGTTTGGAGGTTTAAAAAATACCCCAAAGACAAAAAACCCTCCGCAGCTTTACAGAACCTGCCCTCCGGAAACTCACGCACCAGTAAAACACTGAGGACACGCACCGAACCCTGTTCGGAGGACAAGCATGGAACCGTCTGACTGGAGGCCAGTGCAGACCTTAGCCCCATCAATGCAGTGTGTGGGGTTTACTTCCCTTTTGTTCTTTTTTGAGGGCAATCCCAGAGGTCTTAACTGGCCCGAGTGAAATGCGTGCATTTCAAGGTCGCTGTGAGAATGATGGGAAGTCTCCGGAATGATCCCCTCCATCGTCTCTGTGAGGCCAAAGCAGTGAGCAGCTCAGCAGGTCTCAGGGTAGGTCTACAGAGACGGGCTTTGGCCAGGCTTCAGTTAGGCAAATGGGAAATTAAATTTTAAGAAAGAGGCAGAGTATCAAAGACGGGTCACACAGGAAGTAAGGCCAGCTGTACAGACACGCAGACACAGACACACACAACAATTTTGTGTACCAAAGTCGGGCCGTTATCTGCTTTCCCCTGAACGTAGGCTATACCCTGCCCCAGTTCTGTCAACTGTGAGGGCAAGCAAAGACAGACAGTGTAGTAGGTCTAACATGCATGACATTCCAAGCAATGAAATCTCTACAGCTACAGCAAGCATCAATTCGTGCATCTACTTATTTTTAGTTTCATGTGAAAAATTCTTGGTCACCTCTGGGATCATCATCTGCAAAATGAATCACGACCACCATGGTAACAAATCTCCACTGATCCCCTCCTGCTCATTCTCTCCCTCTCCTTCTCACACCCTCACTGTGCCCAGAGCTGGTTAGAATCAGTCTAGTGGCCCTCTCCAGTGGCGCCGGCAGGCGTAATCCACGTATGGCGAGTACCATAGTGCGTACTATGGAATACAACCCTAGCGGCGCCCCTGGCCCTCTCCTCTCTGTCGGTCGGGGTCAGTCTGCTCAGCTCCAGCTCACACCTGCTGTTCCGCAGTTTTGGTCAGCTCCATCAGTGATCCTTTAAAAGCACCATATCCTCCACGTGAACCGATCTGAGAAGTGACGGAGGAAGCCAAGGCGATCTATTCTAAATACTGGGACACATGATGCCATCTAGTGGTGAGTAGTGGTAGTATCAGTACGCTGCTGTACATGGCTAATCACTCCCAACACTCTTTCAAGGGAACAACATGAAGAAACTGGTGCATAGAAGGGGAAACGACAGAAAACGGATGGAAAGAGAACATAATGTATTTATTATTGAACCACCCTTTGAGATCCAAAAGACTGGTACCAGGAGTTGGAAAAAAAATGCACTACTTAGTAAAGCATCACTAGTAATAACTCTGATAAAAAATGTACAAATGTCTGTTAAAAATCTTTTATATCAAGCCTTCAAATGATTTTGGTTACAGATATTATACATATGAAACATCATGTTAAATGATACAATTGTTTTTTAAATGGGAAAAATAAAAAATACAAACCACACCAAAGCAATAATAACAAAACCAAAGTAATACCAGATGACGAAATATTGGTGCAGGTTTAGATAAATAGTGAACATGAGGTAACTGCTAGTGTACCAGGCAGAAATGAGCTCCTAAAGCATGAGCCGACAGCGGAGGACACCAGCACACGTGTCATACGGAATGGCAGAGGGCAGCACATGGACACACGTCACCACGGTGACGACCTATGACACTGATGCTGAGAGCGGATGAACAGCTAAAGGCATCTCTCATTAAGACACTGTGGGCTCCGGCTGGCAGTTCCACCCCTGAGACACCTTCACATCCTGTCATGCTGCCGGCAAAATGCATTTTAAGGATTTGTAACATGAATATAAACTTAATCACACAACCTTTCTCTCTTTCTCCCCCCACACACACACAGTACTAAACAGTGTCTAATGTATTTAAGGTCAAATGTCCTCGTGCTGAAATCTAGCATATTGCTGTAACGGCTCTGAGCTGGCTTCATGACAGACAGGTGACATGTCAAAGGGTGTGGTACTGCACGCGCTCAGTGGGGGATATTGGAGGGAGAAATGGGACGCAGAAAAATACATTAATTCTAATATACGTTTGCTGTTGTACCTGTTAATTAATCAGTATTGTGTGCAAGTGTCGAGTTCCCTTTATATTCATGATGCTACAGTGTTTGATTTCGCCCTGTGCACACAGAACAAAACACCCAACCCCTGTCTACCTAACTAACACATTAAGGACTTCCCCTTGTGGATCTGGCAGTGACTCTGTACAGACCTTGACAAAGTGTTTGTTTGTTTGTTTGTTTGTTTGTGTGTGTGTGTTGTTACTTCTCTAGAATCTTGCTCATAATGACTACAGTTATCAGATCCAAGAGAGTAAGAGAAGAAAATGAATGTGCTTTCAAGGACTGAGTGATTGAAGTATGAAGGACCACTTCCTGACAAAAAAAAAAAAAAAAAAATTCTGCTAATACCTCATGCCTCCCCACCAATCACACGCTGTGTCAGTGTGCACCTCAGCCAATCAGAGCGGAGCAAACCGAATTGAACAGGTTAAGCCAGTGTACTGTACCACGCATACTGCATAAATAACACACATTCACTCAACTCCTGCTCTCTCGCTCTCTCACACACACTCACACACACACCATCCTCACACATGCCCACCTCACAGTATTCCAACTCCCTAAGACTGGTAGATCATATAGCCTCTCAACCATTCCCCACCCTTCCAAATTCATCTTAATATATCATAAAATCTGTCATTTCTCAGTTTTGGAAGAAAAAAAAAAAACACACCATTACTTTTTTTTAAATTCATATGAAAGTTTGTGGTTATTTTTCCCTCTATATTGATAGATACATTAATATATAAAAATGCACATGCACGCGGAGCCTACAGCCACATTAACAAGTGCGCTCGGATACCCAGGAATGTTAGTGCACAAACACGCACTAAACTCACCCACACTGTGTCACTCACACCCACACAAGCACTAGAGACCACAATCGACCAACCGCAATAAAAAAGGAGAGAAAAAATAAAAAATAAAAATAATAATGCATTTGACATCAGAACAAACTATTCTAGAACAGAACATAATCAGGAGGCATAATTACAACCATTATAATATTAATAAAATAAAGAGGACTATCTTTGGACTTCCACTCTCAAGAGTTAGTGACTAAAACAAACCCAGACAAGTATGTATATGTAATGCAGAAAGACAGACGAAGAAAAGTGCTCACAGATGAGAGAGAGAGAGAGAGAGAGAGAGAGAGAGAGAGAGAGAGAGAGAGAGAGAGAGAAATAAAGAGAGAGAGAGAGATTGGATGTAATTCATGAGATGAATGAACTGTATATACACACGTTGTGTCTAGGGTTAGTGGGTACAGCGGTGGGTACAGCTCAGAGTATGTGTGTGTGTGTGTGTGTGTGTGTGTGTGTGTTTTTGGGGCAGGGTGACTCAGGTTAGGTCAGAGGTCACTCTGAATCACGCTGCACTTCAGAGGCGTCCGCTCGGCATATAGGACAAGTTCTGTTGGCCTGCAGGAGAGAAGGGACAAACCATCAGATACACAGTTCACGCCTTTCTTTGGATCTCAAGGGTCACTCTCAGTGAGAATTCAGGACAAAACTATGTTGACAGCTAGATTGCTTCTGAATATTCAAGTGCATTTGAAAATGGGACATCCATTAACCATAGTGAACACACACACACACACATACCTTGAGCCATTTGTCGACACACTTGGCATGGAATTCATGGTTGCAGGGCAGAACTCTTAGGAGCTGACGAGACTCAAAGTCACACATACACACCACACACCTGGTAAGAGACAGCGGAGAGGAGACCAGACATGAGGTCAGAGGGCATCCGACACACTAAGCATTCATTCCTTATAAACGCACATCCGCCATCGCAGCATGAGTACACAATGCTGTGGCTACAATGGCTTTAGCACAGAAATGGTGTATCTAGACCCAGATTCACTTCCTGGCCTGACTCCACTGGGAATTGTTCCCCGTCGTTACATCCTAATGGATGTAGACTTTGGGCTAATTCAGGTTAATTTATCAGACCCGCCTTTAAGCAATCAGCATTGACCACTATTAGACTGCCTCACTAACAGTGCAAGCTGATGTATTAGGCTTTTCCCAAACAATAAGGCAAGATTCCTTGCCCTCAATGAATAACTTTATACATGCTATGGAACCGGTTGCTAGCATTGGTATTAGTAGTGGTTTGTATCTCGTAGTCTAGATCTAATACTGCTACCACTGTTGTAACCACGTTGCAAACAAATGCTTCATTTCAAAATCGTCACACTCCGCCACCACAAGTCTGTGATTAGCCTAGGCTACTCAGAATGGCTAATCGGTTCATCTAAGCATCGGCTTTTAAAAAATAAATTAATTAATTTAAAAAAAACTCAGCTAGGAGCAACAAGTGGGTGGGGCCAGGCTACTGTTCCCTTACCCTAAAATCGGCAAGATGCAAATTAAATTAAACAGTTTTTTCGAATTTCTTAGTGACGGGCAGATATCTTCACTGATAATTATACACATACAGGAGCTATTTCTGTCAGAGTGTCAGAGTTTTGTGTACTTACAGCGTCTGCTCTGACTGATGGTTAGTGGGGTTGAATCTATAGGATGGCAGCTGTTCTATATCTGCTTTCGTCAGGCCCCGTGGCTTGGCCTCTCCAAGACGCTCCGCCAGATTCAACAGGGCCTACAGGCAGACAGACAAACACATTTATCCAACTATAGATTTACATCCCTTTAGGACAGCCCAAGCAAGCCTTTTCTCAATCATTCAGCCAGACACAACACAATTTCTGTATTTGCTGAACTGACCTCATAATTCTCCACTTCTCCATCATCCACATCAAGCTCCAGACTGATGGCTGGACCTACAGTGGGCTGAACTGGGAACATGGACCTGAGAGGGAGTGAGGGAGAGACTTGGTCAATTATCCCTACCACAACGGAACCAAAGGAATGGAACATAACATAACTAACAGACATTTAAAATGTCCAAAGTATTGTGTAACGTGTGTATCTATAGACGAGAGAGTGAGAAGAGGGACTCACAGGAAGTAAGGCAGGAAGCTGGGGTGTATTGGAGGAGGGGCTGCTGCCTGTTGGGAGCGGTAGCGACGGCCTGTAATTCGCCGAGGCATGAAGGGAGGGTACGGCTGCAGGAAACAATGACAACATGTTTGCAAACAGAAGCATGTGGTTCGCTCACCACACAACACCTCTATTCATCACTCTTCCCACACCTGTCTTCACCGCACATCTACAGACCAGGTGGGGAGAACAGTCGTCAAAATGCCTCCAATCAGTGTGCTGGGTGGACTAGTGTGGTGTGGAGCACACACACACACACACACACACACACACACACACACACACACACACACACACACACGTGGTCAATTGAGTGGTACGTAGAGCAGTGTGGTAGGAAAAGTGTCCTTACCACTCCAAAGAGCTCCTGTGGCAGTGGGTCGTGGGAGAGGAACTGCAGGGGTGTCTGCGGGGGCAGGGGGCTGGGGTGGCCTGAGGGGGGGTAGTTAAAGCCCCCGCCTACAGACAGGTGCTCCCCCAGCAACTCCACCTCGTTTTCAATCCTCTGCAGGGGCTGCACACAAAGACACAACACGTCATCACACAGCCATGAATGCATGTATATGTGAATGGGTGCGCACGTGTGCGCACATGCATGTGTGTGTGTGTGTGTGTGTAAGACTCACTGAGCGAGACTGCTGTGTCTGGAAGGGCACAAACTGTCCTGGCGGTGGGAGGTGAGGGGGGTGATGGGAGAGGTGTGGGGGGTGCAACAGGAAAGGCGGATCACTGGACAGCAGGGAGGGAAAGGCATACGGAACCGGCAAATGCTGAACCGAACACGCCTGCAGCATCTGAGAGAGAGAGAGAGAGAGAGAGAGAGAGAAAAAAACACAACAAAAAAAAAAAACACACAGAAAAACAGTTAAGCGGTTTCCTAAAACAGCCAAGAACTATGACTAGTACTCATCACCTGCAGACAGCCTTTGAGAAGATCCTACAATTTACCACTTTAACCACTAGATGGCAGCAAATACTTTTTGAGACAATAATGCGTGGTCTCATGTGTTAACTATGGGTAGACTCATGCGTTAGACTATGCGTAGACTCATAGATAGAGATATAGATACTTTATTGATCCCCAAGGGGAAATTCAAGTTCGGACTCATGCGTGGTCTCGTGCACACACACTAACCGGAGGTGGCACGCTGCAGACAGGGTAATGTTGACCACTGAAGACGACGGAACAGGCGGGCACCTGCTGCTGTGAGGAGCAGCCCGGGATGTGCTGTCCGCTGCAGAGGGGAGGGGGCAGCGCGTGAGGGGGCATCGGAGACACCGTGTACGAGACCGGCACTGTGCCCTGAGGGAGCTGCGCGCACACACACACACACACACACACACACACAAAAATTAAGGATTCAAGTTGCCATTACACCACCACATAAAGAGACTCAAAGATCGACTATGAAAACAGCTGGTGTGCCATGTAGAGCAGACAGCAGTGAATAGTCAGTATGGGACTAGCCGCTGTTCTCAACACATGGCAAACAGAGCGGCGGCTGCTGCTGAATGCCAGGCTAAACACTGCCACCAGTTGGCTGCTAGCAAGGAAATGTGAACAACCAACTTCCTAATCCAACAAAATATACAACATGTACAACTAGCCACACACTGTTACTGTCAACTGATAAAGACTAATGTATCTAAGCCTATGTACAAGTATTTATCAGCGTACTGGCATAGATTGTGGGGAAGAGGACTGGCGCTGTTGTCACTCACCTGTTCGTGCAGGTCCATGACCATGGCTCCCTGCTGCTGGGGGTGCAGCAGGCGTGGCGAGAGCGTGGGGGGGTGGAAGGCGCGGGGCTCCTCCAGGCCCGGGGGTGGGGGGTGCTGGCTGTAGGGGTAACTCTGGTGGGGCAGGGGGGCGTGCGCCGGGTGCCGGTAGTTCTCATCCTGGCCGCCTCCAGGGGAACCATGGTGCGGCGGGTGGTGCCGTGACAACCGCTCACGCCGGCTGCGCTGACGACGCACAGGTGGGCTGAGAGAGAGAGAGAGAGAGAGAGAGAGAGAGAGAGAGAGAGAGAGAGAGAGAGAGAGAGAATAGAAGCGGTCATCGTAAATGTGTGGACACCATGATCAGTCGGAATCATTCATAAAAAAACTTTACAGCAAATATAGTGGGCAGCAGAATGTCATCACCACAGGTGTCATGCGTTAGACTATGCGTGGTCTCATGTGTTAACTATGCGTAGACTCATGCGTTAGACTATGCGTGGTCGCATGTCTTAGACTATGCGTAGACTCATAGATAGAGATATAGATACTTTATTGATCCCCAAGGGGAAATTCAAAATCGGACTCATGCATGGTCTCGTGCGTTAGACTATGCGTGGTCTCGTGCGTTAGACTATGCATGCTGGGACACTCACCTGCGGCGGTGGCGCGCGGGCGTGTGGCAGCGCTCGGGCTGGTAGTGTGTGTGCGTGTAGGGGTGTGTCCTGCGGGTGGGCGGGAGCTCCCACGGCCTCATGGGGGGAGAGGGCGTCTGGGGCGGCACTGAAGTCAGTTCCAGCACCGAGTGCTGCGACAGACGCTGACGCTTGGGACTCGGACTGTCCTCCACCTGAGAGCACACAGAAGGACCGGTGAGGAGGACTCACACACACACCATTTCACAGATTCACTCTTCTCAGTCTCAAGCTAGAGCTTGCCCACAAAAATCCCTACCTCTGTTCAAAGACTACGGTAGTACACCAAGAGGCATGGCTATGTTCTTGACTAAAGTCCTCAGCTTTGTGATACACCACTTATGACTCACAGTGAGGACAAGCTTACAGACACAAAAAGGCTACCTGAAAAAAAAAAAACATCTTTTAAAAGTGATTCAAGCAAATGTAAGCACCTTGGAGAAACATGCCGACATGCATACAGGTTTGCGAATTGGATAGACTACATAATTACATCCTCCACAAGCTTATGCCTTCAATTATGGACTGAGTGAAACAACTGCAGCAAACAAACTTTATGTGACCAGCGACTTTTTCCATCATCGATGTTTGACAATAATCTTTAAAGTAGGGTCTACTTGTACCTGTAATGGTCATCATAGCATGGCATGGCATGGCATGCAAGCCACATGTTTGTCAAATACATAATGATATGTGGGGCCCCTGACATCCCTTACTCCTTGTTTAGGTCCCTGCTGTGCTATCGTTTCAGTATCGGCATCGAGATGGCAGGAATCGTAGCAGTCATAACTTTGGTATCATGACAACACTATTTCCAATGACAGCTTTGGTTTCCCATGGCCTTCACGCCTGTGAGATTAATGGCTTCTTCTGGCAAAGGGGTTAACAGGATCAAATGCATAAATTATTTAGACACATAAACATGCTGCGAGCCAGCTACACAAAGCACTCTGGCTGGAACGCAAACACTGGGTTTGCCTGAGATAGAGTGCCTGGGGGCAGGCAAACGACTGGATTGCTATTGCTCAATACATAGGAAGTGTAGACACCACCAAACACACACATTGTCCAAAGGTGAGTCAGACAGGTTAGCACTAAATCTTACAGGCAACCTTTATGAATCTCTTAAAAAAAGTCCTGACTCACAAGCACACACACACACACACACGCACACACACACTCACACACTACATGTCCATGACGGAGTAGTCACCCTGTGTGCTTATGCATGTGTGTCCGTGAGTAAGGCAGCATGACTAAGTATGTGAGTGTAGAGTCTAGCTTCAAGGATTTGAATGACTGAAACTAGGAGGAGTTAACCCCAACAGACAAAGATTCATACCGGTAGAGTCATCACTGATTCACACACGTACCCGTGTAAGCACACACACCCACACACCCATGTGGCAGGAGTTACTGGCTTAGAATCCGGCTCACAGTTAAGTCCCAGTGAGGAGAGACAAGGAGCAGCCGTCGTCACCCCTACCACTGCATGTGGTGTGTGTGTGTGTGTGTGTGTGTTCAAGGCGTCATCATTACTAACAGCTAACAGGAAACAGCTGGAAAACAGACAACATCCCCCACCCCCCAGTTCCTCAATTTCATAATAAAAGTAAGAACCTTCTACAATCGACTATTCACTAGCCAAGTCCAGATAGTTTGCATACGGTTAGTGGTGTGTGTGTGGTATAGTGAGAGAGCAGAACAGTGGGAACAGAGGAGAGAGAGTGGAGGAGGAAGCACCCCAGCACACACACACACACACACACACACACACACACACACACACACACACACACACACAGGTTTGAGCAATCTGGGGCACTAGCCTCATGTCTCCACACACTTGAGGTTGGGTGGTGGTGGGACGCCCCTTGGGGGTACAGAACTGACTAAATAGATTTAGGTCCACAGTGAAAATTAGAAGCCCAGCAAGTAATCAAACCCTGAGGCTGACTAGATGCACATGGGCACACACACACACACACACACACATCTGAAAAGCCCCCCTATTAACATGAAACATTGATGGATCTGCCCAACTTGGTTTAGGGGGCAGGGAGAGAGGGCCGAGAGAGACAAAGACACCATGGTGTCTGAGTGTGTGTGTGTGTGTGTGTGTTCCATTCCTAAGCTTACATGTATTCACAGCCCAATGGACTTTTGCACAAGGACTGAAAATCTAGCCATCTATTCTGACTAGGCCACATGTGTAACACAAACACCAAGAAGAGGAGTCCATTCTATGTCCTACACTGTACCGTACCGACTCTCTGTGTTTGTAGGGGTTGGTGTGTCGGTCCCTCCCTCCCTCCCTACTAAGCATCTCTGCCTTACTAGCCACTGGAATTATAACTGCAACACATTTCATTTGTCCTGATAGCCATAAACTCAGTTAGCCTAAGCAAAGTGGTGAAATCTCTGAGCTGTTGCAGGTCTACATTAGCTCTCACTCACCATTTCCCCCTCTCTCCCCCCACATTCCCAGCCAGTGAAAGAGCCTGTAGTGCCTCTGTCAAAGAAGCCAAAGAATGGACAGCATGTGCACACAGGCGCGCGCGCACGCACACACACACACACACACAATCTCAGTTACAGCAGCACTCTACATTCAGGACCTCCCACTACTGTGTGCTATAGTTTACATGGGAAACAGCCACACACACAGCATTCACTCTTTTCCACAACCGTACACATCAAAATGTTCTGTGCTGCAGGACTGCGCTGCAAGTACACTGGATGGACACTACAACCTTTACTGCACCCAAAAATACAATCTCTCTCACACACACACACACACACACACAAGCAGAACAGCTGTTTTAGGCCACGTCTACACGAAAGACAGGCATATGGTCTTCTTACCGTTTTCACACCTTGCTTCAGAATTCACTATTTTATAGAATATAGAATTCTCTATTTTATACAGTCTATGCATTCTCCGAAGCAGTCGTGTGAGTAAAGCATTCCCGAGCACAATTCAGTTTTGCACCTTACCATGCACACAGAATTACAGGCCCAGTCCCAGCCCTGTCACTGCAAGCGTCTCATGCTTGATAATCCTCAAGCACACTGTGGATTTTTTACATTTAATTTATATAGTATATTTAGTATTTAGTTTTTCTTATCTTCTACTGCCTCTATTGTACAGTGGAGTTTTGTTATATGTATATACTTATATTTACTCTTTCTGCTGTAAGTGCATGTTGTGTGTGATGTCTGTTTGCTGTCTGTATGTTTTCAACTGTAAAACTATCGAGGAAAACGGGGTTTTCAAAAGTACCCACCTTGGAACCTGTTTTCGAAAGTGGACATGGCCTTAGTCTCCAGAGCAAAACTACAGTAGACGGAACTGTTTTAGAAAGTGATCATTTTTGGTCACCTAAAACGCTGTGTTCGTGTGGAAGCAAGGCCAAAACGATAACAAACTTTACCGTTTTCACAAACACGGTCGTCGTGTGGACATGGCCTTAGTCTCCAGAGCAGAACTACAGCAGTGTGAAAAGCACACACACGGCCTTACGCCACATAGGCTGGACTACAAGCTCAACATGCTCAACATATACCTAATGCCACACATAAGCAAGCGGTTTAACACACCCCCCTATTGTCGTTCCATTCCTTTCCACCCCCTCCCTCTCCCTCTCTCATTTCTCTCTCTCCATCCCACTGTGCTCCACAGCTGGAGGTGAAATCATTAGTGCTTCCACCCTCCCCCTTCCATCCCTCCTCCTCCTACCTCTCCCTCTCTCCCTCCATCCTTCCCTCTCCATCTTTCTCTCCCTGCCTCTCTCCTGCTCTACCTCTTCTTCTCAGTGTGCCTTTGCCCCTCAGCACTTCCTCTTCCTCCCACTCCTAAACCGTCCTTTCCAGCCCTGACCAATCAGAGAACAGCGCACACCGTAAAGACAACCAAGGCTAATCTCACTGGATTAATAACATTAGCAATACGATCAAGTTAACAACCCATTGAAGATCACAGAGTCAAACTGACTAAATAAAAAATAAAGACATTAATGCATTTGAAATGGTACAAAACAACTGATATGCAATAGTTTATATCAGAAGATTATCCTTATTTATGTAGTCTGATTATATGTAGACAAAGAGATGACTGCACAGATTATTTTTCAGTGAAGAGTGGCAGGAAGCGTGGGAATAGGAGCCTACCTCTAACACACAGAATGCTGTTTAAAGATACTGCATACAAACACAGACACAAGCGCCACGCGTCATGCTGGGTAGAAAAACAGGCCCACTGAGAGGCTTTGTCCACTCACTCAAACAGGCGCAGAAGACTTAGAGACCTTCTTACCTTATCAGCGCCCTCCGCACAGGCATGGTCTGGGTGGCAGTGGTAAGCTCCCCCGATGGCTCCTGCGCAACAGAGAGAAATAAGTCAGGACTCACAACACCGTTACCGCACACAACACAGTAACCGCATGTACGCACGCACACACAGACACATTACAACAGGTATCTTCCTGAAAAAAAATAAAACAAAATACACTAACTGTAAGAGAAGGACATGGACGACATCCCACAAAAACAAAACTGAGAGTGCCGAGACATCACACACAGTGCTTTACAGCCAGGAACAGTGAGCTGGATTAGCAACACGCCGTGGTGATGGCTGGATTAGCACCACGCCGTGGTGATGGCTGGCGGCACATCGTCACTCAGCCCGGCGGCCAGTGACCAGTCAGAGAGGACGGTAAGGATCAGTAACACTCATCACAGCAAATCACCAAGCCACAAGCCTATTGTTGTTAACGCTTTCTGATAATAATGACATCATTCTCTTGTTTGTGCCATGCGCGTGCCTTTGGCTCAAAGAGTAAACATACTAATCCAGGATTAGGAAGTCACTCACCCCTGTCACAACACACACACACAGATCTTTTGTTGTTTTTTTAGTTATAGCTGTAGTTATAAGCCTAGCTGTAAGGAGACCATCTCTGTACCTTCAGTGATCTCTCCTCCAAGGGCATGTTTGTGTGCAAGCTGTCTGTTTGTAACTCAGTTACCTCATTCCCACTTATTTATTTTTACAGACACTTTTCTGTAGAGAGAGAGTGTGTGTGCGAGCAAGTGTGTGAGAGAGATATGAAATCCTTTTTTCTTTCCATCTCTCTTGATGGTCTGTATGAAGTTTGGAGTGACTGACAACACAAAGCGGGGAGAGAGAGAGAGAGAGAGAGAGAGAGAGAGAGAGAGAGAGAGAGAGAGAGAGAGAGAGAGAGAGAGAGAGAGAGAGAGAGAGAGAGAGAGAGAGAGAGAGAGAGAGAGAGAGAGAGAGAGAGAGAGATGCTATGTGGTTTAAATAAAGACCAGAGAGCTGCCTACCACACACAGAATGTGCAAAACAGGGATGTGTGAGTGACGAGAGACACTACTGTCATTAATTAAACACAATAACAACCCATTTCTGCAAATTAATTTAAACAGGAACAAGGGACTGTATGTGCTTTAATATCTGTGTGTGTGTGTGTGTGTGTGTGTGTGTGTGTGTGTGTGTGTGTGTGTGTGTGTGTGTGTGCGCACAAGAGCGAGACTGGATTTTCCAAAGCAGAATCTGCTGAATCATTCCAATAAATTGTACAGGATGGTGTTTATCATGAGATTTTAAGATTATAAGAACATGACACACACTCACACCTGCAGAAAAAACACACACACACACACACACACACACACACACACACACAGACAGACAGAGTACACACTCTACTTTTGCGTTTATGATCTTAAGATTCAAAATGTGTGCCAAAATCAGTTGAAAATCTTGAATATAAACAAGGAATACCAGCACAGACGCTTCTGGCTACCCTTCATACGCTGCTGTGCACTTAGGCCCCACTTTGAGACACACTGCTGGCCAAGCCTTTGTCAGTGGCAGAGCATGCATGTACTCATGCCCCCTCTCTCAGTCACACACACCCGGAACAGAACAGAACAGCACAATGTAATGCTACAACAATTATCCTGCAGCTATCAGCATGACACTGCCACAATACAGTCAGCCCTGTACGAGAGAGAGAGAGAGAGAGAGAGAGAGAGAGAGAGAGAGAGAAACAGAACACAGGGACAGAACACAAACCTTCAACCACATTAAAACAGATGACAAAATTCACACACGCTACATGGCTAAACATGCATACCTCCCCCGCCCCCCTTCTCACACACACACACACACACACTTCAGCATGTGAGCAGACAGGAAAAGGAGGAGGCAAGCGAGAGGGGGAAAGAAGGAGGGGGCACCGGAGGGGAAGGAAAATTAACCCCTTTATTTCTCAACACATTTGTGACACTCCAGCACCATCCTTTATTCCACAGACAGACAGACAGACAGAGACAGACAGACAGGCCTCAGGGAAAGAGGAGTGAGATGGAAGGCCCACATTTGTGCTGTAAGGCAACATTCACTGTAGGTCAAGAAAGAACACTGAGCATATGACCACTGCGGGGACTGAAAGTGATCGTTAAGAGTGCTACTGGCATGGCCAGCAACTATCAGGACACTGGGGTGGCTACATTTAGCAGGGTAAGGGAGGTGGGGGGATATAAAAAAGGAGGGCGGAAGGGGGGAGAAGAAGAGAGGGAGAAAGAGATAGAGCATTGACTGCAGTGAGAAGGAGAGAGGGGGAGAAAGCAAAGGCAGGAGAAAAGGGGGAAAGCTGGGGTTGCCATGGGGGATGGGAGTGAGTGGACAGAGGGAGAGTGGGAGGCATGGAGGGGGGAAGAGAGAGAGAGAGAGAGAGAGAGAGAGGAAATGGATAGAAATAGCTGATGTACTCTGAGGCTCACACAAAATCAATACTAGTCAAGAGGGAAAACCACAACCCCACACCCATTCTCTCACTCCTTCTATCTGTCCAACTTTCGCCTTTCTCACCATCTCTCTCTCTCTGTTGGTCTTCCTATTTCACACTCATCCAGTCCCATCACATCTCTTTTCTCACTTCATTTCTCAAACACCTTCCGCTCCCTCTCTCTTTTCTAATAGAAGACGGTGAGATTTCTACAAACGTGCCACATCCAGAAGTGCCATTTCATCTTGTGAAACAAAACATACTAGAATCTTCTCAGCAAGACCACCCCTTGCAGAACCATCTTAGCCCTTTTACAGTGTTACTGGGTGTGCTGTACATTCACAAAACCTAGTCTAGTGGTGTGTGGATGTGTGGGTCTATCCATGTGAGTTTATGTCCGTATGTTCATACCAGTCTGTCAGCCCTCGGCTGCACTGCATGAGGGGAATACCCACCCACCCCACCCCAAGAACACACACACACACACCTCCACTAAGCCTGTGCTACTCAGCTGTCACATGCAGATAGCGGACACTCTTACTGACTCTGTTTTAACTGTTAAAGACCATAAGTCATAAACACCAAACAAACAGAGAGGCAAGTGAAATAGAGAAAGAAAGAGAAAAAGAAAGAAAGAAAGGAAAAGAGAAAGAGAGAGAGAGAGAGAGAGAGAGAGAGAGAGAGAGAGAGAGAGAGAGAGAGAGAGAGAGAGAGAGAGAGAGAGAGAGAGAGAGAGAGAGAGAGAGAGAGAGAGAGAGAGAGAGAGAGAGAGAGAGAGCAGAGAGACAGAAGCAACAAGAGCCCATGAAAAGACGGAGTGTCTCGGAGTATGGGTGAGCTTGTGAGTCAGAGTGTGTGAGTGAATTTGGCTGGGTCTCTCAGGTTCTGTTTCCCACTCACTACTCTCAGAAGAGGAAGGGGCGCCAGAAAACACTCCCTCCTTCCGCCACACACACACACACACACACACACACACACTTTCTCAATCCATGTGAAGAAACATACAAGTTTCTTACCACGCCTTCTGCAACATTACATGAAGCTGAGCCACTCAGTTTAAAGTAAGATTAGCTCACAACAAAAGTTTACTTACAGACTCTATAAACGTAGATCTGACATTGAATTCATCTTGGTGTCTTTCTTTCGGAGCCAACTAAGACTTCTACTTCTGAAGCCAACTACTTTTCACTCCTTTACTTCCGCCAACTGAATACTGGTCAACATAAAAATCAAGCATTAGCAAGAATAAACAACTAAAATCAATGGTCCAAAGAAGCCTTACGTAGGTGAGCAAGAGAGATGCTGCCTTAGAGTTTAAAAACAATCTTAGCCCTGTTTTTGTGCAGCACTTCAGCGCAACACTGTTACTGACCAGTCCCATCCAACGCCACTAAGAGTCCTTGAGATGACAGATGACTGTCCTTGTGGTCAGTGCTGTACACCAGTAGCATTATCAAAACATGCAGTCTTAAAAGGCCATCCTCATGACAACGGAACTTTTGCAAAAAAAAATAAATAAAATGTTTTATTGCGTTTTATCGTGTCTTTTGTCCACACGACAAGAAGCCCCAAGTCAAGAAGACTTTTTGAAAATGCCATCCAGAGCTGAATCTTTTGAAAATGCAACCCATAGATCACAGTCCCAACTTTAATCAAGAATCTTTCTCTGTGAAATGTCCAAATTCCACCCTACAAAGTTTTCGTTGCATTCCTCAATGTTATTGGGGCTGCAACTAACAGTTAAAACATAAAGACATAGGATTTCAACAGACATATTTACATGCCTTGGTTTTGGGAACCATACATGATGTCGACAAGGTTTGAATAAAATCTGACATGTTGCAGTAACAACCTTGTCTGATTTGACACAGAGAGTCATTTCTAATTGTCAAGACTATGGTGACTGATCCTTTTGATCCATTTCCACGATGGGGAGGTGAGCTATTACAAACGTCAAACGTCAGTGACAAAAGCTCTCTCTCGCTTTGTTTGATAGAACAAGAGATGCTAGCAACCTTGGGCAGGGAAATTCACAAATGCAAATTTGGCTCCTGGAAGACAGTAGGATTTAGATTATTATCTAGGGTATTGAAGTCAAAATCACTTACTCACTGAACCCACGTAGCCTACCAACTCCAGTCAGCAATTTAAGAACATCGTCATTCTTTTGTGGACACAAGTGCAAGCATTAGATAGTCAGAGGTCTTCAAAGTTTTGCAGACAGTAGAGGGACCTAAATTAACCCACATACTGTATACAATTGTGCTGCTTATAACTGGGCCAGCTATACTGTGCAGGACAGTCTACAGTGCATGTGTAAAACTATGCTAATGGTATACAATGCTTAAGCTAGATAATAATATTGACAGATTCATACATTTATAGAAAAAGTTGGTCATTTTTGTCTTTGTCAAAAAAAATAGGATAATATAATTTGGCAGGTCCCCTGGTCCTGGAGGGTCATGAATTCCCTGTTGAACATCTTACATTATGTTTACAGCATCACTCGAGTTTCCAATCAACTTATTCTGCTAGAAGAAATGGGAGTCCGAATTAAACATGGACAGTTTTCTAATCAAGGGAGCAGGAGTGAAAAACTCCTTCACAAATGCTACAGCTTTTAACTAGATTTTGTGAATCCACGTGGACGAGGATAAGTTCCCGAAACGCTATTGCGTGGATGTGAAACTTTTTGAAAAGGCAAGGAAAGCGTTGTTTTAAGAACATTTCATTGTCGCGTGGATGGCCCCTGGGTGGGTGACACCATACCCCAGTGGCGCGGCTCTGGCCTCATCCTGTGGGGCAGCGCTGCGGTGAGCTGCAGGGCCGCGGGCTGCCGGGGCTGAAGCCTGCTGCTGGAGGGGCTCTTCCTCTGTGGCCCCGGATGGGGGGGGCCCTCACACACACACACACAGATATTTGCTCTTGGCCAGTCCAGCCCAGCCTCCCCCCCCCCCCAAAAAAGGCAACTGTGTGTGAGTGGTTGCCAGGAGACAAACAAAGGAGGGAAAAACAAACTGAGCTTTTGTTATTGTAATGGAGTAGAAATGGGAGGATGTGGGCACCATTAAAACGATACCCCGCTTCAGATAAAAGAACAGAAGGATGGGAAAAAGAGGGAATCAGAGAACACACATAGGCTCCATACATAGACATGCACAAGCAGTAGGCCTATGCCTGCACATAGTTACTGAAGTGCTCATGTTTTGCCATACTGAAGGAATAACTGGTTTAGTATCCCCTCCACTAAAAGGGACATCACAGATGATACAAGATCTGCGTTGTTCTGTAACTCAAGGCTGACATACTCCTAAACACATTACATATGAATAGAGATACACTAAGACTACCTAAAAGAAAATAAAAACAATTGTGTCCCTTTTAAGTTTGGCCAAGGTTGGGTTATATCATAAAATGAAAGCACTTGTGGCTAACTAGCCTGAATGTTAGCCATAGAGACTAGCAGCAGTCTAGCCCATGCACACATTCCCTGGTTCCCACAAACAGACAGAGCAAAACGTATGGAGGGAGAGAGAGGGAGAAAGAAAGGGAGCTTTTCTCTCATTCACTCCAAGAAAGGGCAGGAAAAAAAAAACACATAAAACAGGAGAGAAAAGAACAAAAGGGGAGCAGTTGGGCAGAAGTGGACACAGGTGACAGGTGTGGGGAGTGGTGGAGAGAGGGAGGGAAAACAGCCTCATCTATGCGTGCGTGGGCGTGTGTGTGTGCAAATGGGAGGCAAGAGAAGGGACCTTGAGTTTAAAAAAAAGTGTTTACAGTGGTCCCGACTCCCTAGATGGCACTGGCCCATGTATACGTCCTGCCTCAATGCCCATTTCTCTCTTACTATTCATAGCTACTATTCACACCTAATGGTGTCTTATCAAAACAAAGTCATCACCAGAAGATGAAACATTCATATAGGCTAAGGATTGCTACATATATACATATCTTAGTAGCAGTAGTGTAGCGACAGTCTGATCTCTCAAACACAATGTGCATGGCCTGTAATCTATACTGGACTTTGAACATTGGCTATGCTGTGCCTTCATAGGGCCCTTTCTGTCCTGTCCTGCACACACACATAATCTCTTACAGTGGATAATGATGCAGGAGGGCCAGTGGAAACCACACTGAGGTGTGTGTGTTTGTGAATTTGTGCATGTGTGCACGTCATCACAACTCAGGATCGTGGGTGTGTGTTTGGCATGTTAAAGGAGCACTGCAACAGCAGCCAACCCCCAAGCTGTAAGCTTATGTGCATATGTGCCTCTTCGACACATTGGAGTCATCTACCACTATGTGCAGACATAACAAACACAATGAGGATTATGGATGTTCTGGAGCTACTTGACCAATGAAGCTCGTAAAGCTTTGCTGATCCTTCAGAGACATTCTCTTACACATGCACAATCACACACTAGTAGCCATTATTAATACATGTGATGACTGATGACTTCTCCTTTCCCCTAAGCCTCTCCACACCGGCACATCTGATCAGGATGGCCACTGCAATAAGACCCAATGCTGTCTCCCAATCAACAGTGGTGTGTGTGTGTGTGTGTGTGTGTGTGGCGCCAAATGCTTATCGCTAGCTTCAGCAGAGAAATCAACTTTGTTGGCATGCATTTAGTCATCTGAAATAGGGTGAGAAAGAGAGAAATGAAAAAATACCTACAACAGCACGACAGAAAAAAAGAAAAAGAGGGAGAGAGAAGCTACAATACAAAAAAAGAGAGCAGATGGGGTTTCCTCCTGGGAGTTTTGAGTGCAGAACTGAAATAATTATCAAACAGGAGCTGGAATCCAGGTAGGTAACCCAAACCAGCTACTGTGACAAGAGTAATCTGATCAGTCTCCATAGTAACCTACACCTGCTGGCATCATACTATCCAAACCAGCTACCGACACTGCAGTCTGACCCCCATCTGCTTCACCATGGTAACCTAGTCTCCACAGAAGCACATAGGTAGCCTTTAGTGCCCATGGCCATCCTCACACTAACCTGATGAGTGTGAATCTGCAACCTCACAATTAATCACATAAACACACAAATCCTGAGAATTCCTTCATTCAAATCATTCTGTGTCTTCTTCAGGAAGAGCCCACTGAAGATGGATAAGTCTGAAAGCTTTATATAAACACTTAAAAACAGCATCAATTCCAGTGGAATCACTATTATATGTGGATCTGTAGATGTAGCGCACAGTATGAAGATGCATACCCCACTATGAAGCGGCGCAAGGTGAAAGAAGCCTAGTTGTTTGATACTCATCCAGAGAGACAGGTATTTCCAGTCCTGCACCACTTTCATGGTGTGCGTTAGTGAGTGCATGTGTGTTTTCTGTTTTTTTGTATCCCTAGTCTTATATAAGCATGAAGGTAAAAGTCAGCAGGCCACCGGGCCAATTCTCAACTACCACCTTTTATCTACCAAATGGGCGTGCGATAAAACTATGAGACAGATAGTCATACGACTCTTCTACAAGGAACTACTTGAATAAAAGACATTAGATACACTAGGGTAGTGTTTAGGTTTGGGTACAGTGAATTAAGTCAATCTGGCAGCCAAGTTCAGCCTCAGAAGACTTAAGACTGAAGCCAGATTCCTCTCAACCCACACAAAGGCCAGTGTCTAGTGCTCTTAATGTTTTGTTTTTAAGGTAGAGTGGAGAGAGTGCTCATCATATGAGCTGGGAAAGGCCCGCTGTAGAGCCAGATGCACTCTCCTCACCCGCAGCTACAAAGCCCGGCTCTGTCTGCACTCATATCCAGGGTGGCCATGGCCAATATGCAGCGCCTGCCCAGGCCTTCACGTCACATTGGTTACAGGCCAATCATCCTCCTCACAGAAAATAACAGGATCCTATTTGTGTCTCAGGTGATCAGGAGAATGTCTACGAACCAAAATAAGTAGAAACAGGCCACCCCAAAACTCATGGGGGCCAAAAGGCTGTCACTCCTATGTTCCAACTTCACTCTGAACCATTCATAGTGGGATCAGTGCACTTATTTAGAAACTCACTGCCGTGTGACATTATGACTGGCTGCAGTAGGCACACAGGACAACTATTTTTCAGAGCAAGAAGAGACCACTGGCTCCTAAGTCAAAGCAGACATTTAACACTAAAAATAAATGTGTGTAGGCCTCATCATAGGTAAGCTTTCAGGTCATAGAATCCTGGTTCAATAAGTATAATGCTGGAACCTCATCACAGCAGCTTTGTGGTGTGCATTACATTCGGGGGGAGTGGGGGGCTCCCCTTCTCCCTTGTCAAACCCGCAGCCCATCCCCCTTCTGTGGCCAGCCCCTTTGCACATTTAAATCGCCAGCGTCTCACAGGCAGTGTCCCGTGGTCATCGTAAATCACCATGCACAAATTAATTTGAAAATGTTAAAGCATGCGGACAGCGTGGTTCCTTACCTGCGCCAAGGCTTCTGTGAGCGCTGGGGCCTGAGTGTCTGTGTGCACCAGGAGACAGGATCCCTCCAGGGGGGCGTAGATTTTCCGTGTGACCGTGAGCACCGAACGGTACACATCCGGAGTTGTGCTGCTGTGTATGGCTCACGCCGATCGCTCCGCCACTATTATGAATGTTACTACCGTTGTTGATGATGCTGCTGCTGCTATTGTTGTTACCATTAGGTCCTCCACTCACACCACATTGGTAAAATCCAGACCGCGAACGCGATCGAGTCCTTGGTGGTTCCGTTGCCATGGGAGGGGGTTGGTGGTGGAGCGAACTGGAGAGGTGGGAGGACGTGGGAGGGGATTGCGACGGAGAGGAGGATCCGAGAGCTAGAGGGAGCCTGGCGGCGGTCTGGCTATGGTTTCGAGCGCCTCTAACCACCTCCGGTCCCCCGTACGATAGGTCTTGTGAATGTCCCCCCGTGTCGTCACATAAATGTGTCCGTTTCGGAATGGGCTCAGGGGTTGCGGGGAGTTGGGAACAAACGCGGGGCTCTTGAGTTGTCGGCTGACCAGTGGTGGCGATTGGCATTTCCTTTGGGGGGGTTTCCTTTCCTTCGTTTTTGCTTCCTCCAAAAGGCACTTCAAAAAAGTAGTACAGAAAAGTGTGAGCAGCCTGACTGTGTGGTTACATACAACAATATGCCACTCGCCGAAGGTACACTCAAGTTGTTTTTTATGTTTTAAATACACTAGCTCATGAACTCGTGGTCTGACTACTTTAAGAGCCCCTTTTGTTTTGGTGCTTCCCAGACGCTTCAATCATCCAGCCCCTTTCCCGTAGTTAGCATTAGCTAGATACGTCGCGTTTTCAAGTTAATGACTAGTACAACGGAAAATCCTTTTCAGTCCCAACTGTTACCTTCATGTATGAATCCCCTTTACAGTTTATTTAACTGGTGTACATTCTATGTAAACACACTATGTCCAACGTCAAAAAAATATCTGGAAGATGAAACTGAACCCTTCTTTCGGACCAAATACCCCGTGAACTAGAAGTAACGTTATCTATCGTTAGAGAGGTGAGCAGCTAACGACTGCTAGCGAATACTTCCGTAAAGCCCATTCACTAACGTTATGAACGCCTAAGCTAGCTATGCTAAAAAGCTACCGATAGCTTGTTTTCATGAGCAAACACTTTATAAGCACCAGACATAGTTGCCATACAGTAGTATCGACACAACCCATCACGTAAGGCCATTTCACGGATACACGCGGAAGGTAGACTAGTCTATTTTAGACATTTTATCTAGACGTCGTTAACTTATTTTCTAAGTTAGCCTGCTAACAACTAGCCAACACTGAGTATCGCGCTGGCTGTGGTCCACCTCCTTACGCCAGAATAAACTGAAAATCAACAGCGACGTTTTGTTTTGTATTTCCAAGAACACCAGGTAAAGTTAAAGTTTCACCTACTTCTTATAAACTGTACATATGAACGCACTACCAAGTACACAGACTGCTGAGATAAAAGGACGTTAACGCTAACATTACTGGGCGAGGAATGAGAGCGGTATTTAAAAGTGGTTAACCTCTCACTAATTACACCGAAAGACAGAGAGAATATGTGAACAAAAACGACCTTCCTTTCTCCGCCCTTAGAACTAAAATGGTCAACGGCAGATGTAGATCTCAACTAATAAACTTACCCAGAATTCAGTCAAATACACGATATTCCAGGCTCCAACGCGCTGGTGATATTCTGAGTGGTGTATGATCCTCCGTTCGGTCGGTGTCAGTGTGAAATGTGACAGACCATCAACGTTAGGCTTTCAGATTTCCGAGCAGGCATAAAGCATCGAACCCAGAGAAAATGTACGATGTCTCCTAATCGAGTTATATTGTATTTTCTAGTAAAATACATTTATTTGCAAATATGTTTCAATCTTACTTCTATTGGTGTGGGAATTTCATGTCGAATCAAGATCTTTCGATGTAAGTTAGCTATCTTTAAACACTTAGCCTACGCTGTGTTCGGTTGTAAGAGTCTACTAAATACACACGCATTGTAGCCTATGGATGCTCATTTTCTACATTTACGAAGCTCTAATTACATTTTCTAAGTACATTTTCGTGGATACGTAGCTTGAAGCTTCACATGCATGCAAGCGTGCATGCGATTGTGGAGGCCTGTAATCCTTTCGTCGGTCGATTGTTTTAACCTGGTCGTAACACAGAGGGGGTGCAAGCGAGCAAAGGCTTGCGATGTGAATAATTTACAAATGATGGATATTACCTATCCAACGCGCTTATGTTGCAAACTGGCTTGAAACAACGTATTGTTATAATACATACTTTTCTCTGTGTTTTTCTTTTGTCTTGTGTTTGTTTAGTCTTTTTTCAGTGGGATGCGTCAGTGGGATGTGTCATTGACATTTGCCGACCTCTATTTTCCTTTTAGCTTGCCATGCCAACCCAAAATGTACAATTTTGAAAAACATAGTAGTTGACATAGTAGTTTATGATGCATTAGCCATTTATTTCACTGACGTAGGCGTAGCTAGTCTATGACATATGTTGATAAATCTTTGGAATAAGACAAAGGGCAACACAATTTTATTGCAGGTCTGGTTAGTGTCATGATTTCCATGCTAGAAACTAGGCTACCCCCGCAGAGTGAATCTCAGTGACCAGCTCTGATGCGTTTGCTGAGCCCAAAAGTGAACATTGATTGACAAGTCTGGGACCATAGTGTAGCCTACCCGGACACAACATAGGTGAAAACGGTCAAATAGGCTTCAGAAATTCCTATTTGGTTTACACATTGTTTGATACTGCCACCAGTGTAGTCTTCTAGAGAGTGTTCTAGAGTATTGTAAGAGCCACATGGTGATCATAAAATGGATAGGGATAGAATAGGCCATGTGTGTATTGGATGATCACACGAAACATACACCACAGTTCATCTCACCTCGCAAACACACTCTAGCTTGTTTTGTTCTCATTTCACACTCAAACCAGCCTCCCTCACACACAGGCCTTTTCTCTACCACACCCCTCTGCACTTTGATGATATGCAAATGGTGTTTTGCCTCTTCTTCTGTTCCCTGGCTGAGCTAAAGGCAATACACTGCAGTCAGATTGGGAAAGGGAGGGATAGAGGATCAATCTTTCATCCTGTGAGTGTCCGATAGCCAGCAGATAGTGTTTGGGAGTGTGTGTGTGTGTGTGTTGGTGGGGGGAGGGGGGCTGGTGCAATGAAAAAGAGTGGCACAATGGGGGTGGGGAGGTGTGTGTGTGTGTATAGAAAGGGGGGTACCTCTGACATGTTCCCTTATTGGTTTGTTCAAATGTTGGGGGGAGGGGCACATCACACACACACACACACACTCACTCACACCAGCTGGACTAGGGGGACCAGAGAAACAAAGAAGGGAGAAGAAGATGGAGATATGTGTTTTAATATTAAATATTCAGGCTTTAATTAACATGCAGTTAGTTGGGTGAGGGGTGATACTTGCACAGATTTAAATAGAAAGAAAAGAGATTGTGTTGGGTTTTGGGATTTGAACTGAATATGTCTGAATATGAACATTTGTCCTTGTCTCTGATGTCCTGATATCACAACAAGCCTCAGCTGTGAAAACTGTGACCTTTGTCCTGCAGCAGACCATTTATGGGAATATATTTGTCAATAAAAATACAAAAATAAAGCCATTAACATCTAATGCTCTCTCCCATTTTCCTGTTCAAGAGGATTCCCAAATCCCCTAAATCTGAATATAAAAAGAGAACAAGAAAAGGGGCCTGCTTCTCTATATGGACTCTGGCTCTGCCTTCATGGTGAGCTTTGTACAATATTACCTTTTAGAAAATGTGTGCTGTAATCTACACACAATCTACTTTCATTCAGACATGCACCCAAACACTTAATACAACAATGGATCTCTAAAGCCCAGCTATTCCAAACCAGCTGAACCAGTCCTCACACACAGGAAGAGAGAGAAAATAAGAGCACCAGAGAAAGCCAGCCTCCATGTCTTCTGGCCAAACCCACACAGTGAAATTGGCAGAGTATACTTGGCTGGAAAGTGAAGAGAAAAAAATATAAGACAAAAAAATGGAAAGGGTGATGAACTATGCCAAGAATGCAAAGGCAAGAGTCAACACATGTGGGGTCTCAGCTGACTGTAGGTTGAATGAGACATGATCCAATGGGCTTTTCAAAAATGCTGGATTCCTTTTGGATCTAGAGGATCAATGTTTCAGTCATAATACACAATTTGGACCATTTCTGTTTTATACGGTACAATTCCACTATGGAGTAAGATCCCCACCATCAAAAGGATCCCATTATTTCAGCTCATTCAACTCTGAGACACTGAGATAAGTGCATCTTCATGTGTTTTTTTTTTTTATCTCTGTTCAGTGGAAGTTTCCAGCTCTGAGTGTGTTTTTGTCGAAGAGTTCGAAGTGAGATTATCTTCACACATTTACAGAATTATTTCACAATTATTATCTTCACACATTCTTGTCCCTGATTTGAATGACAGGCAAAGGTGTAAAGTCATACTAACTAAATAAAGCTAATCTAAAATGTGGGCAAAGTCATACTAGCTAAATAAAGCTAATCTAAAATGTGGGCAAAATCATAACTAAATAAAGCTAATCTAAAATGTGGGCAAAGTCAATTTATTAATTTAACAGCATGGGTAAGACCTTTAGCGCAAACATAACAACAATGCTCATATGCAACACAATAGCTGTAGTTGATGCATGAGAACTTTGCTTGTTGACATACTTTGCATTTGCCTGCCTTTTAAATTAGGGCCCAATGGGGGTCTGTGTATGTTAGCTTATGTTGATATATCAGTTTAATCCTGAAATGTTGAGGGATACATATTTTGTTTTGAATTGTCTTTGTATTCTTGTTGTTTTATAGTTTCACTGCAGCAAAAACAATCAGCACAAACACACCCAAACATACCACCATCACCTGAAACATTAAGTGTGCATGCATGGGTGCTTGTGTGCATGTGTGTTGCTCAAATTGATTTGAGAAAGTGCCAGCTTTTGGCAAGAAGTAAAATTATGTTGCAGTGTGAGTGTGTCTGAGAGAATGAGAGAAAGCGAGTGGGCTTGTTTGAAGAAGAATGAGTCAAGTCATGTAAGGAACAGATATGAGATGCCTGACTTCTTGCCTCACATTCAGGCGCTGCATATGACAGTTTCATCATCAAAGCACATGGAGTTAAAGCTGCTTGATGTATCGTGCTTGGCTAACACCAGTATTGTGATTGTGCTCTTGCGAGGGTAAAAAAACCTCTACTTGTCATTATTATACAGAAAAGGGGCAAATGGTACCATAAACCAAGAGTATGATGGCTGTTATACTCTTACAATTTGAATTCCAGTTTGGTTTTGGTTTTGTTGTGCTCATTTGTGTAGAAAATCAGTTGGGGTACATTTCACAAAAATAAAAAAAACTAAAAGCTTATGCTGACATTAGTGCATAAGTGGCCCTGTTCTTTATTGAACAGAAAGGAAGGTTATTTGACATGCCATCCTAAATTCTCCTGAAATGAGATTTACACTTAGATTTATTCAATTAGCTCACATTTTTATCCAAAGTGACTTATGAGGAAAACATTCAAGCTACAGTGCCATATAATGTAGGCCTACCTTTACTAAACAAAAACCTAGGTTGACAATGCAGAGCTCAAGGAAAGCCAAAGGATGTATTCATAGATATAGAAAAAGGTTATAGATGTTAGGATACAAATTGGTCTTACCTGACCATGACAATACACATGGAAGATTAATAGTTTCTGTATTGTTTGATAGCATTAATCATGATGAAAGAACCCAGAAGGTTAACCCACTTTTAAATAGTATACAGTCTCCATGTTCAAAATGTAATTTTGTATTCAAAAGTCTAACCCAGGTGGGGATGAGCATTCCCGAAAGGTTTCCATGAGCCAGGTTGCTTCAGCATTCTGAACTGCATTACACATTTCCATCTGCCTTTAATCACACAAAGCTCAAAGTTTGTCTTTGCATATCACAGCACAAGGTTGATTAGCAGTTTAAGATTCTGTAAAATAGATGTTTGGGCAAACAGAAACAAAACAGTTCTCTTGGTGTCTCCACTAAGCAGCTAAAGTACTTGAGCACTTGAGTCTTCACTCATTTATGACCGCCATTAGCGTACCTTTTTTCTTTTCATCAACTTCCTGAATTTTTGGTCAACGATTCCAGGACACCCAAACACGGAGACGGAGTCCTAAATAACTACCAGAACTGTGGCACCCAAGATGACGAAATTTGTATGGTGTGATGGTTTCAAGGACCCACATCAACCAAGCCCATAGCCACACATTTGTGATTTGCACCCCCCAGTAAAAAATTAAAATGCAGCAATATACTACTTTAATCGCCTTTATCTTCGGATGAGTTGTTCTGAACTGCACCAAATTTTATGTGAATGATTAAGCTGACTGCCTCTGGGGGTATGCCAAGTTTTGTGGAATTTCATCCATGGGGGGCCATACAATAAATTACATGTAATTTATTTAGTGACTGTCGGCCTATAGATGGTGGTGTTGAGCAAAGGGCTGCCAGTACAGGATGATGATGTTGAAATGTAGCCTACTACATTTTTACAAAGCAGGACTGTCTCACACGCTTTTTCTCTCTCTCTCTTTCACATACACACACACACATAAACACACACGTGCTTGCACACACACACACACA
>NC_063189.1:23080744-23098244 GCF_017589495.1 Alosa alosa | reverse complement strand
GTTTGGTCCCAGAGGTAGGTAGAACTTTCAGCATCGGTGTTAGAGACATTATTGGCACCTTGGGTAATGTTGACTAAAAACAGGTATAAAAATAATCTTTTGATGATTCATTGTACTCTCACATTGAAAACAATGAGGAAAAATCCACCCTTGAAGGGAAGAAAATTTATTCTTAGAAAAAGGAAAAACTCATAAAGAAATAAATAGTTTTAACGAAAACACATTGCTTACAATTATTGGCCCCCCTAGAAAAATCTTAAATACAAAAGCATTCAGACCTTCAGAAGTGGTTTGTGACTTTCGTTGTCACTAAGGTATGAAAATAAAGTGACGCAGAGGCTAAATCCTCTAGTCATTTTTCAACATCAGAAAGATAAGAGAATACACTAATTTTAAATAAAAAGAAAGTGTCTATACAAACAAATAAAAAGAAAGTGTCTATACAAACTAGGTACTTTGTTCAAAATTCCTATATTTACAGTTAAAACAATGATTAAATGGTTCTAATCAACTGGAAATGTGACAAACATGCTTGGACAAAGACCCAAGGTTATCTTACCCCCACATACAGTATGGAGGATGGTAAGATAGGCAAAACATTCCAAGAACCACTATTGGAGAGTTACAGACAAAGGTGTCACCAAGTCCCCATTGCTAATAGCTTATTTAGAGGGCATGCTAGGTAACAGCCTGTCCAGTCATTTAGTTATCAGTGTATATGGCGGTTGTTACTAAATGATACAGTGATTTTGTCTGGAAGTGTGGTCTATTGTCAGATGAAATGAAAATTGCGCTCTTTGTCTAGAAACATGGTGTGTTTGGCATACAAAGAAGAATGACTATACTGAAAATAATCCCATAACTAATAAGGATTATGGAGGAGGTGCTGTATTGTGGGGCTGTTTTTATTCCCAAAGGCCTTCGGAATCTTAAGGTGCATGGTCTCCTTAACAACAAGAAAAACCTTAACATTTTCAAAAGAAAATCTGTCAATCTCTGACAACACACTAAAAGTTGGTCATGATTGGATTATTCATCAGGTCAATGAACCAAAACAATCATCCGAACACAAAATCAAGCTTCGGCCATTGCCATCTCAGTCCCCTGATCTACACTCCATAGAAAAATAGTGGGGTGAGTCAAAGAGGAGAATGCACAAGTGTGGAGTGGACCTAGGAATTTGGACGATCTAGGAAGATTTTGTAAAGACGAACAGTCTTAAATCCTTTGCTTTGTAATCTCCAACTTTAGCAGAGGTGCCAATAATTCTGGAGGGTACTGTATAAGCATCTTCACACTCCTCTAACCCACCCACCACTCCATCTCTTTCCATACAGCGAGCAAACCCATGTTCTGCCCCAGTGCTGCCTCATAGAAGTCCTGAGAAACATCATGCTGCATCCATGCATCCAAAGGCACTGGCATCCAAGGGACATACACAAGGAAAGGATCGACAACTGACTCACCCAAAAGAATCAGCAACTTCTTCAAGACAAAAAGACAGTCCAAAATAAACTGTAATGTTCACAGGGATGGATTACTGCACGGGCCTACCGGGCCCAGGCCCAGGGGCCCAAGGGGTCAGCGTGCCCTGAAGCCCAAGCCTTTTAATGGAATCATTGCCTCAATATCAACAAATCAGGATGTAGGCTATGAATCTGATTGAATTTAGTATTGGCCATCCCCAAAATGCACCAGAATACAGGAAATCACAACAAATAAAAAAAAAAAACAGGACCCCCAAACCCCTCCCACATATACGACAATTAGTGGGGGGCCCTTAATACATCTGGGCCCAGGGGTGCATTAATGGTACCCATACAACATAAATATGATAAACTTGCTGATTGCAAATTAATTGTTTTTCATACCTTGATTCCATGAGGTCAATTCTTACTGATGGTTTATGTCGAGTCATTCATACAGACACATACAAACACATGCATGCACACGTTCACGTTCATGTTCATGCATGCTCGCACAATAGATGTTATTGTTATTTATTGTAAAGAAAACCTTATAAGGTTACATGTGTGTATAACTAATGAAATAAATGTGTTGTAAGACATTGCCAGCTTGTTTTTTATAGAGAAGGAAAATGCCAGGATGTTTTGGTAAAGGCTTTGCATATCTGTAGTGGAGAGAGTAATGAGTCAAGACAAATACCACCACCAGAACAACAACCCTTCTGACAGGTCTACTGAAGCCTTGTGCTGCCAGTGGACCATTAACATATTTTTTTAAATAGAGGGAGCATGGGGTTTAAAGGAACAAAGAGGGAATGAGTTGTGAGTTGTGTTATGACCATCACAGCCTTCAGTGATACAAGAACATCCACAGTCAAGGAAAGACTGCAGAGGGGGGAACACATGACAAAGCCAGGATTTAAATAAATGTTTAGTTGCCTCTGTGGACAGATAGGCCCACGGTATTTATTCAATGAGAGCTCTTTACACATGCCCCCAACACCAAACAACATAGATACACCATAATTCCACACAATACAGGTAGCCTACATGTGCACATAAGGTTTGATTATACTGTGTCTCAAGACTTCATTGAGCAATCCACAGTTTGGAAATTGAATTTCAAATTAAAATGTGCTGGAGGAGAATGCTATCCAAAGTCATCCCAATGGCAGGTGTTGCACTGTAAATTTTACCCTTAACAATATTAATAAAGAAGTGAGGGAATGCTATTTCAAATTCAATCTATGTTTTAACAGAATATCTCATTGAATATGCCTATATCGTGGCCTAATATTGTCGCCTAGTGGTAAGGTTCTGAATAGCACGCCACTTCTTCTGGCATATAGCTCTGCCAGAGAGAGTTGAAGCACTGACTGATCTATAAAGAACAAAGTGGACTATAGTGTTCTTTATAGATCAGCGGGTTGAAGCGGTCAAAAATCTTTCTTTGGAGCAGCAATTCCACAAATTGTATTAATAGTAGCTTACTAAGTCCAAATAAAATAATAGAATAAAATTGAAATTCACGTGTAGGCTCAATAGGCCTATTAGATTTTTTTTTTACCAACAGAATGTAGGGTATTCATTTGTGGAAATTAAATAAAATGGCTTACAACATTGCAAACTAGACTAAAGAAACAGCCAACCATACAATCAAAACATTTCGAGCATGTAGGCCATTGTTTCTCAAAGTGGAGTCCGCAGCACATTGTCAGGGGGTCCCTGACAAAGTTTGCTACAAAATATGAAATTGTCTTATATGGCGAAAAATGCTACAGTATCAGTATTTGCCCAATTGATCTGCTGATACATTAAATCAATACGTCAAAACACTTTACTATAAACCGCCAACAAAATTAAAGTTATGTGAAGCAAACACTATGTGTTCAACGCAATAGGCTTACATTTGATAAAGAAACAACAATCCTTTAAAAAAATCCTACATAGGCTACTGTCAACGTTTGCTAACATGACTACTGTGGTATTAGCACTCTATGTTTTTAAAATACATCTAACAGAAAAAAAGCATCAAACAGAAAAAAAGGCTATACAGCTACATGATTAACTTAAGTTTTATGTGTTGCGATTATGAGGGGTCCTTGGAGAATTTTCCACTCCATGAGGGGTCCCCGGCCCACAAATGTTTGAGAACCCCTGATGTAGGCTACCGGTTATTATCTATACGGCCCCAGGCCGTTGGGGGTCACTAGGCACAGATTTGTCACTAACGTTAGTCGAAACTGTCGTTACTCGAAGAAGCTGATTGTTAGCAAAGCGCTAGCCGGCTAACTTACCCTAGCTCCCCGAAAGGTTGGAGAATGAAAGGAGTGGCACAGTACGAATAGTCCCTGAGTTCTTAGCGAACATGGCAGCACAAGACGAACTCAGTAAGTTTGAAACAGCCTTGTTCGTAATGATTATGTGTACTGTTCATTCATTGAAGTTCCACTGATGGACTATATAGATTACGCTATATTTGGTGCATTAAACCAACTGTATCAACAGCTCTGTTCTTTTTGACGTTACCTGCTTTTTTGATTATGTTGCTAGCGCAGAGTCCTGCTGAAAGGCCCAGTGCCCAGTCATGGTGCGAATTGAAAGTAACGATATGATACTCTTATGAGGAATAGATTTGCTTTTCCTTTTGTATTTTCAGGAATAAAACAGGTCAGGGGTATACACACTCTATTAGTGATTGTCATATTTCATATTTGAAAATAATAATAGTTTTTGACACACAAATGCAAGCAAACATTTAGTATCATAATTTAGTAGCTTCCTAGCCTGTTAGCTAACTAACCTATAAACTTCTATGTAACGACATTCTTGTAGCTAATCAGCTAATTGAACGTCATGACATTGGGTTACATTATCTTCCTGTAAACATGTAAACATAGTAGGACGTATAATATTTATTTGAAGCATATTATTGACTTGAATGAAAAACCACGTCAGTGTAAATGGGTGTGTTGCCTTTTGTTAATGGTATGCTTGGCATGGAGCTCCAACTGCTAACGTTTGGCTAGTTACCCCAGATAACTTGACAGTAAATGCCCGCATGTATTTTTGTCGCAGATTATACGTTAGCAGCTACCCATACGTTACTTACATTTTGAAAAAATGGGTATGAAGAGTTGCATGGAAGTATGCAATGACGTCATGTAATGTCTTTGGGTGTCTTTGTCTTTATATAGCAAATCATCTCTGATGGATACATTATCAAAGGTTCTGCTTCTGATTACATTTGAACGTGTGTGTGTGTGTGTGTGTTCAGACCAGCTGGAGCGTGTGTTCCTGCGGTTGGGCCTTGCTGAGACAGATGATCAGCTGCAGGACATCATATCAAAGTTCTTGCCGCCTGTGCTCCTCAAATTGTCCAGCGTCCAGGAGGGCGTCAGGAAAAAGGTGTGGCACTGGACTTGATCACTAGTCTGATCTCTCTCTCTCTCTCTGTATTTGTCTCTCTCTGCATACAAAAGCAATTTAATGGAATGGATAACAAGATCACACATTGGCAGAGTTAGATTTGACTGTATCTCAGTCAATGAAACAATATCATCTTCAATTCTGTCAATGCTTCAATTCTTTGTCTCTCAGTAAACCCCTCATGTTTACTCCATATATCTCCATAATGTCTTTAACCAGGTGATGGAGCTGTTAGTCCACCTGAACAAACGTATCAAAAGTCGGCCGAAGATCCAGTTGCCAGTAGAGACCCTGCTAGTGCAGTACCAGGACCCTGCTGCAGCCTCTTTTGTCACCAACTTCACCATCATCTACATCAAGATGGGCTACCCACGACTGGAGACTAGCAAGCAGTGTGAACTGGCCCCCACCCTGCTGACAGCCATGGAGGGCAAGCCACAGCCACAGCAGGACAGGTGGGCTTCAGGGCTTCACACATGGCACACTCATGCTCACAAACATGCATTTGCACCGTGAGATGGCACAACACCTTAACGAAATCCTTTGCTTTATGACTATTGAGCAATGTCGTCTTAAGCTTAATTCTGTGTAAGTGGTCGCTCTGTGCATGTATTACATAGTGGATGTGTAGTGATCAGTGTATATCCAACTAATACATTTAGTTTAGTGAGGGAGAAGGTTCACCGGAGCACACAGAGATGGCTTTTAGTTGTATTTTATTATGGTGCACAGCAATAGACTAATGTTTTGACATTTCTGTGTCTTCATCTGAGTCCATGAGGCATGGACTCTGGAGCCATCTCTATGTGCTCTGATGAACCTTCTCCCTCTCCACATGATCGGTCCTCTCCCATGAAGCACCAGATGTGAATTCAGAAGCGCGGTGGAACTACCTTTTTTTGACTTGACATTTAGCTTAGAGTCAGAGTAATTCAGTGATATGTTGACATTCCTAATGTAGTCTTGTGTGGTGTCGTTGGTCCCACTGCAGCCTGATGCACCTGTTGATCCCTACGCTCTTCTACATGAAGTACCGATCAGAGCCCTCTAAGCCCTCGCCTTTCCTGCTGTCAGAGAAGCCAAAACAAGCCCACCTGCTCCTGGAGTTCATGCTGGACGTCCTCCTCATGCCCTATGGGTAAGTAGCAGACAGGAAGTACTGGAGGACCAGTCTGTGATGACTAATTCGTGGTTCACTCTGGGTTCTGCTGAAGGCGGTACTGACACTGGGAGTGGACAGGATTTTAGTTCCATTTCAACCAGCTTTGAATAATTGTGGAAGTGGAAATGCAGATGCTAAACTATACTGTGCATCCTCCTCAAATCAAGGTGTTGGTGTGTTAGCAGATCAAATGTACTGAATACTGCTCTGGGCATTCCCTCCTCCAGTGCCAGTCTTTTACTGTGTTCACGGTCTGGTGTTCCTTAGTCACAGACCACTGAATAGTATTTCAGATCACTGCCACAGGTTACCATTGATCATCCTCAGGGTGGTAATTGCATCAGTATAGATTGTAGTGTGTGTGTGTGTGTGTGTGTTGTTGTGTACTGAAGGTTGATGTGTGGTTTATTCTGATCCTGTCTGCAGGTTTGTGTTAAACGAGCCCCCGTCCCGTCCATCTCCTCCCTCCCCCCAGAGCGGGGGTGGTGCAGGTACTGCGGGTGGTGCAGCAGGTGGGCAGGGTCTGCCCCAGCCGCCTCCTGGCATGAGCGTGTACGCTGTGAAGCGGGTGATCGGCGAGGCCCAGTGGAGCCCTGAGCAGCTGGAACAGGTATGTGTGTGACCTCTGTCTTCACTGATCGGGGGACTGTTTCCAGCTTTGTAACACTGAGTTTCAACAATCCATGTTGACGTTTGTGCCAAATCTGTGTTTATTGGCAGTGTAAGCTGGGAATTGTGAAATTCATTGAAGCTGGACAGGTGTGTGAAGTCGAGACGGTGATTCATCTGGTCGTCGCCTCCAGTGACACTAGACACAGCGTTGCCACGGCAGCAGACCTGGAGCTTAAGAGCAAGCAGAGGTAACTGACTTCCGTCTGTGATACAAGATATAGATAGATAGATAGACACACACACACACACACACATACATACATTATTGATCCCTAAGGGGAAATTCAAAGATACAGACAGACATTGAGATGCAGTAAACATTATGATATTGTAATATAGGCTGTTGTATACATTATACACCGTGATGAAATAGGATGAAGGTTGTTGCCAAGTCAATAAGGCATTCTGATGTGATCTGTTTCAGCATCATTGATTGGAACAATCCTGTCATCGTCAACAAGATGTATAAAGTGTACTTGGGAGACATTCCACTCAAGACCAAGGTAGGGTGACACTAATAGGCTGCATTTAGTTTAACATTAGTAAAGCGTTGTGTAAGCTGTGGTACAAAATTGAAGGTGTGTGTGTAAAAACCCCAGGGAACATCTATGAAGCGCGAGTTGAAGCATGAGCCGGTGAGCACCCGTGTGAAGCTGAAGATTCTGCCCCATCTCCTGCGCTCACGCCTGGCAGCCGAGAGCTTTCCTGCCAACATACAGGTGAGGGAGGCCTGAGGTGCCCCACAGTCTGCCCTGGCCTTCAGACAGCAGTCCTCACGCTGGTGCCGTGCACTCAGTCCGTGCGCTCACTGCCAACGTTGCCAAACTGGGAAAGAGTGCTCAACGTGTTCCTTACTATGCAGTTTGTTGGAGAATTGTTTTTAGATGGAGGACTGTTCAGAAACAGAGACTGCCTGATGGGGACGTTCATCAAGGGCTGGGAGAATGCAGAGTGTAATCACCAGCTGCAGGCTCTAATTAGAACTTTTCAACCATAGAGAGGGCGCTCTTTAGTTCACTGAATCATTGGTGGTGGTTATAATCTGCATAAGCTGAAATACGTGTTCAGGGCCACAGTAAAGCCTTTACTAAAAACTATAGCCTTTACTAAAAGCCTTTGTTGTGTCTTGCAGGTGGTGTATGATGGCCTGTTTGGAGCAAACACTAATAATAAACTGCTGTCTCTCACCCTGCAGTTTGTGCATCACATCTGCATGGTGTAAGTAGCATTTCTCTCTGGAGCTCATCTGTCTTCATGAGTGAAGATACAAGATGTGCAAAAATATGGAATAGCCAGTCTCAGCAGAATACATACAGTAGCCATTCTTTGAATGAAGAGGTTCATTAGGCCTACTGTTATACTATTTTACACTGTTTCTCTGTACAAGCCAATAAGGTAAATTTGTGTACCTGACCAGTTTCGGCTACCTTGCCTCTGCAGCCTTTATCAGAGGTGTCACGTGATGTTGGTGTGACGTCGTCTGAGCTGTGTTATATGGAGTTTTCCATCCCACCTGATGTGGTGGGATGGCCGTGTCCCCTGGGGTGCTCCAGTAGGGGGGTGGAGCGCCCTCTGCTGTCTGGTGGTTTTTCATACAGCCGGGGGCGGCCCTGCAGGAATGTGTCCCAGGTGTGGGATAGTTGATAGGCTCCTTCATCCCGGTTTACAGTCTTTGGGGCCCGCTTCCTGATTTCAACCGCCTCTTTGATCCATCGATGGAATTTGTTGCTTTCCGTTCTGATGACCTTGGCTGCATCCCAGTTCATTAGATGGTTTTCCCTCTTACAGTGGTCTGAAATGGCAGATTTCAGATTTTCCTGTGTTGCTTTCATTCTTGTTGCACAGGTGAGCGTTCCAGATGTTTCCTTTTCACATTCTTTCTGGTGTTCCTTTTTTCGTGTGCTGAATTGCCGGCCTGTCTCTCCTATGTACGCTTTATTGCATGTTAGGCAAGGGATCTCGTATATCACATCACTGTGATATCACATCAGCCCCCCACTGGAGCACCGAATCTCTTGTACAGAGAAACAGTGTAAAATAGTAGCCATTCTTTCTTAGTCTCTCTTAACTACTGAGAAACTTGTTTTAACTGGTGATTAAATAAAGGTTTAAAAGTCTCTCTCTCTCTCTCTCTCTCTCTCTCTCTCTCTCTCTCTCTCTCTCTCTCTCTCTCTCTCTCTCTCTCTCTCTCTCTCTCTCTCTCTCTCTCTCTCTCTCTCTCTCTCTCTCTCTCTCTCTCTCTCTCTCTCTCTCTCTCAGATGTCCTGATACAAATAAGCCTCTCGGTCTGATGCTGCTGAATGGCCTCACTAAGCTCATTAATGAGTACAAGGAGGTGAGATTGGGATTCTTTTCTCTCCACCCAGCTGTGTCTGTTTGTATGTGTGTTGCTAACTTTAGTTTGCTGACAGTTTTCATTTTCCCCTCAGGATCCCAAGTTATTGTGTGTGGCATATTCAGCTGTCGGGAAGCTCTCAAGGTATCTGTTTTCTTGTCCATATTGCTGTGGTCAAACTTTGTCAATGCCTTTTTTAATTTTCTACTTCAGAACAGAGACAGACAATATTGTTTACATTCGACAGACTAACTCATTTGCCATGTTTGTTTCTTTTATTATTATTTTTTATATATATAGTCGAATGCCCCAGCTCTTCACTAAAGACATTGCTCTGGTGCAGCAGTTCTTTGAGTCAATGTGTAAGGTATGTAGTTCACCTGTCTGGCAAACTTGCTGACTCACTTGCTTTAAATCATCTGTGTTATTATGCATCAGAAATACCCTCCATACATGTTTTGCCATTGCAGCATTCTGGTTCAGTTATACATAGCAATATTTAGCAATTTGTCACAAGTTGTGAACTAAATCGGACTGATGTTTAGACAGCTGACTCGTATGTTATTCCTCATTATGTGACCCACACAGTCCTGATGTACGAGTCACTGAGAGGCATAACAGGGTTTGTTTGTTTGTTTGTTTTTGTTGTGCCAAACAGGAAGAGGCCGATGTGCGCCTTGCCATCCAGGAAGCGCTGTCTATGATGGTGGGAGCCTATGCCAACCTTCAAGGAGCACTGCTCAATCTGATGGAGGCTCTGGTGGCTGCCTACATATGCAAGGTATACCCACATACTGGAGCACAGAGAATGACCATGATGAGAAACACACGGCGACACTTTCATTTTGAAAAATGATTTCTTGGAATAGCATGCACTACACTTCCCTGTTGTAGGTGCAGTGATCTTGTGAGAACAGTTCAGTGCTGTTGTTAACATGAGCCCTGCTGCCTGCGGTTCTGGGGCCTGTACTACGAAGGCAGCTTAACCTACCCAGATGTAACCCAGGGTTACTTTGTTAAACCAGGGTTGACAAAACCTGGTTATCTTAAGTGGTGTTAATCGGTACTCTGGCGCTGATTATGAAGTTGATTTGTTGAGCCGGGGTTAACCTGTGCGCGTTCACATAAAAGGGGCGGGTTGCAGCGCAAGTCACCACTTTCAATGATGACGCGATCACCTTATTTTACGGATGAGGAATGCACAATTATTATGACAAGTTATGAGGAATTAAAACCCCCTACTCGACAAAAATCAAATCGTCGGCAGTGAGCAAAGCAAGGCTGTTGGCAGCGATATTACAGATCGGGTAGCCTAAATGCCTAAAAGTAAAGTTTTATTCCCACATGTTCTTCAAATATGTGTTACGGAGGATTAGTAGCTTGCGGAATGTCTGAAATGAGTTGAAATAATTAAATAGCCTAATTTGAGTTCATAGAAAGGCCTACAGATGCAACCCAATTCAGAAGTGGGCATATAGATTACAGTAATAAGGATAATTGAATGTTTAAGTAGCCCCATTGACTGATTTAGTGTATGCCTAATCCTGTGAACATTTCAGATGCAACACCATTGCCAAACGACATGGCAGCAGGTGAAAATGAAACACAAAAACATTATTCAGAATAGTAGGTTTATATAGTTATAGCTTGCATTAATATTTCTTAATTATGAAAACATGTAGGCCTAGCTTATAGCCTTCACTTGGCCTCTGTTTTACAGCTAACAAGAAACAGGTGTCTTGAACACTACTGTAGGAGGAAAGGCACCAGAGTGTTTTACAGTAGCAGAGGAGTTGGCCATCGCAAATAATAGTGGAAGGCCGATTATGGAGGGGGGGGTTGAGGGAGGCATTCTGGTGCTGTGGAAATGTGTAGCCTTTATGTGCAGGGTACAGTAATATGACATTCAATTCAACAAGTTTGTTAAAATGGTGATTTTTTATTTATTAGGCCTACTGTAGGCTATGTCCGATTTATTTTAGGCTATTCTTGCTCAGATGTTCAGCATACTGTAGGCCTATGTCCGATTTATTTTAGGACATACAGTATTCTTGCATCACCGATTGAATACATGAATGTCCACGCACGGGCATTGCTATGAGGCGCCTTCCTAGATCATCTGACAAAGATAACGAACTCCCTCAGCTGACAATCTATATCTTCATAGAGAATATCGTCCGGTAGGCTATATATATTTTCTGGCGGTCTCTAAAACCTCTCGCCCTCTTGAAGAGAGTCCCTCACGATTTGCGCTCCAATGTATGGTATGGATCATCCAGGTGCGCCGACATGTCTCGGGAGAAATTGTTAGTGGAGGGGTGGTACTTATAAAGGGTGTGGTTAACGGAAACCTCGGGTTAACCAAGAACATAACCTGGTCGGAACAGGTTTGAGATGCAGCGTAAATTGCCAAGGCAGCATACCGGTTAAAACCTATCCACCTTTTAAGTGATGCGGGTTAATCAGGAAGTTACGCCACACGTGATCAAGTTACTCTCGAAGTTACCCAGATAAGCCAGAAACCCCGCTTCGTAGTACAGGCCCCTGGTTGTGGCTCCCCGGAGAGCTCAGACTGTGGTCAGGGCTGCTAACAAAACTGCCCTCTGCTTGCTGTGCTCTAGCCGGAGGTGCAGGTCAGACAGGTCGCCATGAAGTTTGCCAGCACAGTGTTCGCCCCGGACCACGTGCCCTCCAGATACTTGCTGCTACTGGCCGCAGGAGACCCGTGAGTATGCATAGTACACACTGTATAAGTACACACACACCTACACTTACACCTACACCGACACACACACCTACACATCTAGAAACTATTGTAAAGGTGGCAAATGTTGTCAGATGCAGTGGTATTTTAGTGGCTTTAATTATGTGATAAACTCTGTTATATTCCTGTGGTCATAAGCTGTGTGTGTGTTGTGTGTGTCCAGTCGTGAGGAGGTGCATGGTGAGGCGCAGCGTGTCCTGCGTGCTCTCCCCTCTGAGCGCTCTGAGAAGGAGGGGGCCAGACCTCCCGTGCCCTCTTTCCCTGAGATGGTCCGTTTTATCCAGGAGAAGGTGAGGCGCGCGCGCGCACACACACACACACACACTCTGAGAATGATCCCCAGGTAATACAGAGCTGTTTCAGACTATACGAGTGGACATCTTATATGTGGTTATCTGCCTGTCAGGCTGCACAGAGAATGAAAACTCCCGACAAATACATTGTGGGAACTACAGCCCTGCCCTTCAACCCCTCTGCATTTGAAGAGGTAATGACTATGCTTCTATTTATCACCATACTAAAACCAGAATGCTTTTACAGCTTTTCTTCATACGTGCTGCAGCTGTCATGTGTGAACAATCAGCGCTTTTGTAATAATTTGCTCAGTCAGTCAGTTAATGATCTTATTATTAACCTTTGACCTCTGCTCTCTCCCGACTTTAGATCATGATGTATCTGCGGATGTGTTTGGCTCACAGCGCTGGGGTCACACCCACCTCCCAGAACCTGATGGACATGCAGGACGACGCTCCTGCCATCGGCCGCTATGTCCAGTCCCTGCTCTCGGCCGAGACATCTCCCAAAGGGGATGAGGCCAACCCTGTGCAGGTCTACATGGATCTGCTGCAGCAGCTGCTGACGGCTGTGGGAGGTGAGCGCAGTGGAGAGAGAGAGGCAGCAGGGGGGCAGTGGGCTGCAAGCACACTATAGTACACTATAGTACACTATAGTAAGCACACTATAGTAGCTACATGCAGACACTTTCTAAATATGTTTTTGGATTGGATTCTACAGTGTTGACTCAAGTATATAAATGTAATGTAACTGTAATTGTGCTATTAGGACGTGTGCCCTCACCACTTAACCCATCTGGTCCTTGCAGGCATACCTGTGATGTACTGTCTCCTGGAGGTTGTGTCTGTGTGCCCTCACAAACTCGCCCCCAAATTTATTGACCGAATCGACTGGATCCGGGTAATTATGAAAAATTACTACTGCCTTTGCTTTGTTTTACAGTGATCATGTAAAATCACAACTGAGATGAGACTTTGATATGACTTTTGTTAAATGGAACTCTGTATGGACTCTGTGCAGGACATTTTGGATTTCCTTCATACTGGGCAATCAACTTCCTGTTTACACTGTACACAGTAGGCAGACAGAAAATGACAAAATACTAGCCTGTCAGTTTTAATATAGTAGGCTATTTCTTATTGAACAACATACCTAAAGTTATCTAACCAGTTCAGTAACATCACTTGCTTGATTAAGGTTAAGAACCCTTTTCCTGTTTGCTGGAGGAAGTGGCACACAACATTTTCACAAAGTTGGTCTACATTACCATGAGACGAGGTCCTGAAGACAATAAAAAAGCCATATTTGCCAATGTTTTAACATAAACAGGAAGTTGATAGCCCAGTACAAGTGAATCCAAAATGGAGTCGTGCATAGAGCCTATTGAGTCTTGCTTGTCGTTAGAGGTTAAGGCCACTAATGGTGGTTCCGGTGCTTAAGATCTGTTGTTAAACTCACCGCTGTGCTACAGGGTATGATGAACAGCAGCAAGGAGGACATGCGCGAGCTGGCTGCTCAGCTGTACGCCATGGTCATCTCCACAATGTCAGGCAACGAGCTCAAGAATGCTGTCCAGAACCTGGTCAAGATTACCAAGGATACACACGTCAGTATTCAGTATGAAATTAGAGATAATGAGAAAATGAGAGCAGTGATATAGTTGTACTTCATAAACCTGCTTTAATGTTTGTGATTTTGCGCTTTGCTTTGAATCAAAGCTTGTATAGTGTTAAGCTAATGACCTACAAGGCAACATTTTGAGCACTGTTGATGGGCATTGTAACACAATATTATTGTTCAGCCACATTCCCATTTCTAGTAGGCAACAAATATTTTTCTGGAAAACTTTACTTATCAATTGTCATGGTCATCCAATCAAAACACGTGGAATCAGTTATGTGGTTGCCCAGCAGCGTTGCTCAAAAGGTTGATCCATGTGTCATTACCTTTGCAGTTAGCTTATTTTAGCTGTAAAGTTCCTTTTCTATGGTTTCTCTGCCACTGTAGAGCCCAGAGGCCCAGCATGCGGCCATCTTAGCTCTTGGCTTTATGGTGGGCCGCTACATGAGCAGGAAGCGCAGTCCTCGCTCTGCCAACTCACCCAATCAGCAGCAGTTCATGAATGCCACACCTGCCGAGGATGATGAGCTCATCGCCAGGGCCACCAAGACCATCGGTATGCTAAATGTTGTTTGCACTTTTAATTGACTCAATTAAAATAGACTCAATTGGAATTTGAATTAGAGTAGGGGAGTCTTCAGTAGTCTGTTCCTGAGAAATGCCATGAGCTTGTGAAGAGCATGCTGCTGACAGGCCGGCTGGTTGTTGTCGTAGGTTCCTTCCTGGACAACGGCTCTCCTTTGCTGGCGGTGGCGGCGGTGACGGCCCTGGGGGAGGTGGGCCGTAACGGGCTGTTGCTGATCCCTGCCGAGGGAGAGGGCTTCACCAAACTCAGCCTGGTGGAGAACCTGCTAGCGCGCCTGCCCTCTGGCAAGGAGACCACCAAGGTACAGCGCCTCAGCCCTCCAGTCCACACTGGGACATGCTAGCATTTACAAATGGAGGTGGACCTGGACTGTATATCTGCAGAACATCATGTTAACCTGATGACTGTAATTTTGGTGTGCGTTATTAGATGAAGGGCGTGCTGTGCTGCAGAGCATCATATTAACCTGTTGACTGTAATTTTGGTGTACGTTATTAGATGAAGGAGCGTGCTGTGCTGCAGAGCATCATGTTAACCTGTTGACTATAATTCTGGTGTGCGTTATTAGATGAAGGAGCGTGCTGTGCTGACACTGGGATATTTGCCGGTGGGAGATGGAGACTTCCCCCATCAAAAGAAGCTGCTGCAAGGTCTCATGGACTCAGTGGAGGTAGAGGAGCTTAATGCTGTCAATGGTTATGGTGTTGATCCATGAACTTAACATTTTACGTAGAACATATAGATCCATGCAACATTCTATAATATCACTTAATGTATTACTTTATAGGAAAACAAGAAAAGTTTATTTTTTTGTGGTTAATTTCTGGCTCATTGCTCAATGCTGGATTTGACCTTAAATCTGAATTTCACCAGGCAAAACAGGTGGAGTTGCAGTTTACAGTAGCAGAGGCCATCACTAGTGCTGCCATAGGAACCAGCTCCGGGGCCGCCAGGGACGCCTGGACCTGCACAGAGGAGGAGTATCAGCCACCCAACTGTACGTGTGTGGGGAAAGACTGCTCTACTAGATTCAAATCCAACAATGTTTTCTGATGCTGTCTCTAATGGATCCCTCTATCTTACTTCTTCCTTTCCTTTCCCTTTTCTTTCTGATTCTTCTCTCTCTTTATCTCTCTCTCTTTATCTCTCTCTCTCTTTATCTCTCTCTCTTTCTTTCTTTCTCTCTCTCTCTGCACTCACAGATGTGAAGTGTAATGATGTGGTCCCATGGGTCCTGACCTCCATCCTCTCCAAGTCCGTGATTAGTGCCAACCCACATGTGCGCCAGGCTGCCTGCATCTGGCTGCTGTCGCTGGTCAAGAGGCTCAGCCAACACAAGGAGATTAAGGTACACCTTTACAAATACAGATGTATGGACACGAATACATGAATATCACATGTGTCAGGAATAAAATGTAAACAGTTACCACATGTACGCATTTGTCCCCTACCAGTCTCACTTGAAGGACATCCAGACTGCCTTCATCTCTGTGCTGTCAGACCCCGATGGTGAGTAAAGGATTCATTATGCTTGACGTCAGCATAACCTTCTCTACTTTCCCTAAGTACATTTGGCTCACTTCACTCTACTCCCAACCGATAGGTGTCGCTGCCAAGAAACATTTACCACACAAAAAAAATGAAGTGCACAAATGAGTTTGCCAACATTGTTCAGCAAATACATTAAGCGAAAGAGCAAGTTTATACACTATAAAAACATTGGTTATTACACAAGATATCGTAACACCTTCAATTATCACCCATTTCGTTCGAAAATTCTAAAACAGCAATGTTTTTTTAATACTTCAAAATAACATTTGATAAATGAACCTTACATTTTTCAGTAGCCATAGGAGTGTAGATTTGAACAAAATCTGGTTTGGTTCTTACCGGGGCTTTTACTGCCTGAAATATCCGATTTTGTTCACCACACTCAGAGGTTAGTGCTGGCCTGGTGGGTCGTCTACTTTCACCCTTTCACACAGCACATGAACGGTTAGACCGAGAATTCTCGTCGCAAATCAAAATTCCACTGGAGCTCCAAGCGGATTTGTACACGCAGCCTTACAACACTGTTTACAGCTCTTCGAGTCACGGTAAAATGTAATTTTTGGTACAAGCTAATTTAGATGCACCAATGGTGTGGGTGCTTGCGTTTCTATAGGAATCCACCGTCTTGGTTTGTATAGAAATTCATATTAAGTGAGACATACACGCAAGAGGACGGAAACACAGGATTGGTGGGGTAATAGGGGGCTTTCTTCTTTCCTCCTAAGTAGCTATCCATATTGTGAATGCACGATGACTGTGTTTGTGTGTGTGTATCAGAGCTGAGTCAGGATGTGGCCTCTAAGGGCCTTGGGCTTGTGTACGAACTTGGTGGAGAACAGGATCAGCAGGAGCTGGTGTCCACACTGGTGGAGACGCTGATGACCGGGAAGAGGTGAGATTCCAGCATGCGTCTGTCTGTCAGTGTGTGTGTGTGTGTGTGTGGAAATGCACATTTGCTGTTCTTGATTGTAATGCTATTGGACCTCCACAGAGCCAAGCATGCCGTTTCTGAGGACACAGAGGTCTTCCAGGGAGAGTCTATGGGAAAGGCACCAGATGGGTGAGTCTGTGTGTGTGCGTGTGTGTGTGTGTGTGTGTGTGTGTGTGTGTATGTGTGTGTTTGCATCTGTTTCTAAGACCTCATTTATTTGTTCCTCATCAAAGCGCTTTGAGCGTTTTATGTTTTGGGTGCTTTTCTGCGTCCTCAGGCATGGCCTCACCACCTATAAGGAGCTGTGCTCACTGGCCAGTGATCTGAACCAGCCTGACCTTGTCTACAAGTTCATGAACCTGGCCAATCACCACGCCATGTGGAACTCCAGAAAGGTACACTCTGACTGCTAGACTACTAGCTCACTAGAGGTGTCCTCGTAAAGCAGGCGTGGGTAAACTTTTTTTGCTCGAGAGCCACATTTGGATTTTGAAAATTGGTGGGCCGCCCCCCAAAAAAAAATTACACCATATTCATTGATAATAATGATAAAGTAATTTTGTTTCAAAATATAAATTTCTTAAGAAATACTGCTAATTCAATAAATGGTGCACTGTCACTTTAAGAGCATTGTGTCTACTGGTGTCTTACATGTTCTCATAATGATCTTTTGCCAGCTCCGTTCAAATA
>NC_063189.1:23048244-23075744 GCF_017589495.1 Alosa alosa | reverse complement strand
GAAGCTGATGGCTGCTCTGCTGAATGGGATTCATGACCGGAGTAGTGTGGTACAGAAGGCCTTTGCTTGTGCAATCGGACACTTGGTCAGAGTGAGTGAAGGGGAAGAACGCAGTGTGCATATAGCACTGTGTGTGTGTGTGTGTGTGTGTGTGTGTGTGTGTGCATACTATTGAAGAGACATTCTCAGCATCCAGTAGTAATTGGGTCTGTGTCACATTCTCTCTGACAGGCAGCAAAGGACAGCAGCATAGAGAAACTCCTGCAGAAGCTTAACACCTGGTACCTTGAGAAGGAAGGTAGGCTGGATACGGCTGTCTTTTACTTAATATTATTTAAGAAGTGCTTCCTGCTTGTCTGCAGTTACAGGATATAAAGATCAGGCTGAAATGAATTGTGACCGTCATGATGGATGTATTATAGGAAAATTAACCATAATTCTCTACCGTTAAACAAGGGGGTAGTCACTTATCCACTAATGCAGCCTATGAAATACAGTATATTCCTTTTCAAAATGTCTCACACACACACACACAACTCTTTTCAAACACTGTCTCTCTCACCTTTAACGTTTTGTTCATCATAACACACAGTCTCTCTCTCTCTCTCTCTCTCTCTCTCTCTCTCTCTCTCTCTCAGAGGCTGTGTATAAGTCATCGTGCTGCCTGACCGTTCACTCTATCAGCCACTACAGTCCAGACGTGCTGAAGCGCCACGCTGGACTTGCTCTGCCCCTGGCCTTCCTGGGCATGCACCAGGTGGCTGAGGAGACGGAGCAGACGGAGACCACCCACGCCAGCCTGTGGGGGGAGGTGTGGCAGGACCACGTGCCAGGTACTAAAGAGCCCAGGGCTCCTCAGATTTGGGCTGCATTGCGCTCCACAGAAATGGACCCAATGCAGTCAAAGGAATGATTTAGTCACTTTTTGTTTTAACTACATGTTGAATGAGACATTGCCATTAATCTCTATCCCTGGATGATGACCTGACAGGTAGTTTTGGAGGCATCAGGCTGTACATGACGGAGCTCATAGCCATCACCCAAAAGGCCTTGCAGTCGCAGTCGTGGAAGATGAAGGCTCAGGGGGCAGCTGCCATGGCAACAGTTGCCAAGCAGCAGACGGGCTCGTTGGTCCCACCCCACCTGGGCATGGTCCTGGGCGCTCTGATGCAAGGGCTGGCTGGACGCACCTGGGCTGGGAAAGAGGAGCTGCTGAAGGCCATCGCCTCAGTAGTGACCAAGTGCAGGTGAGCGCGCACACATGGCGTCGTCATCACACACAGAGAAGCTGCTTGCAGACATGAAATGGACTCCTGACGTTGGCCTGACACCAGACACATGCCGTCAGTATCACACACACACACACACACACACACACACACACAGAGCGAGAGAGAGACGGAGAGCTAGAGAGACAAGTCACATTTATGCATTTTTATCCATGAATGTTTGATGAATGTGTGTGCGTGTGCGTGTGTGTGTGTGTGTGTAGCGGTGAGCTCCAGAAGCCTGTGGCCGGCCAGCCGACTGTGACTGAGGTGGTGGAGTGTGTGCTGCGTGGAGTGTCGTGGGAGAGCCTGGTCTACAAGATGGCAGCTCTGCGCTGCTGGAGAAATCATGGAGGCAACACAGACTGACCGCTTTCACTGACCTGAGCCAGCTGCTCTTCCCCATCATCAAAAAGGTACAAAACAATCTTTTCACACACACATCTGAGATGAGACAGATATTTGACTTGTAAGAATGACTACTATCCAGAAGTGGTTTGCGTGCATATTGTGGGTGTTTAGTTTGAGATGTTTGTTATTCCACTAGTATCGACCAGCGGGTGCAGGATCTCGGAGGAGAGCTGAAGATGACGACAATGACGATGATGAAGACGATGATGACGAGAAGAAGCGAGAACTGCGCATGGAGGCTCTGCTCTGTGCGTTCGAGAGCCTGGGCAAAGCCTGGCCGAGAAACCCTCAGACACAGGGTAAGAGGGGACATGCAGTGTGTCTGGTATGGAAACTGCTAGGGATGGGCATCGTTAAGAAATATATCGATGCCATTGTCGAGTCTGCTTATCGATGCGATTCCTTATCGATTCCCATATCGCTTCCTGTACCATTTGCTGAATACTTATAGGATGGCTTTGAGAGTTGTTGGCTTTGAATGTCTAATTTAAAGTGGTTTTAGATAATGAATACCAAGTGTGCAATATCAATACAGAAGTTAAATGCTTTAAAATTTCTGAAAAAGTAAACATCTCTAAAACAAAGCTTTGCATCGGAATCGTTAGTGGAATCATTAACGTGTGGATGTGTACGATTCCGATGGATTGGAACATTTGGAACCGGTTCCAAACCGATACCTGGAACCAATTCCCAAGCCTAAACACTGCTACTCCTACTGCAACTCAAAGCCCATAAGGCTCTACAGGTTGCCTTGTATGTACAGACTTGAGTCTGTGGCTGTGTCATGTTATGTGGTGTACTTATGTGTTCTAGGTCAGTACCAGCTGGAGGTGTGTGCACTGATGTGTGAGAGGCTGCAGCTCAGCACCTGGAAGGTGCAGTTAGGAGTCCTGCAGACCATGAAGGCCTTCTTTAAAGGGTACATGCAAGACGCTACACAACACACACACATGAAAGTTTTAGAATTTCTGGTTAACAAATAAAAAAAAAACACTCTAAAATATCATTGTTGCTAAGCTTGTAATAGTTCTATATTGATCTCCCATACCGTCTACTATAGCATACCATGTTCTGGCCATTAAATAGCCTTAGGTGCTGATATGGCGCACACACACACACACACACACACACACACACACACACAGAGCGAGAGAGAGGGAGAGCTAGAGAGACAAGTCACATTTATGCATTTTTATCCATGAATGTTTGATGAATGTGTGTGCGTGTGCGTGTGTGTGTGTGTGTGTAGCGGTGAGCTCCAGAAGCCTGTGGCCGGCCAGCCGACTGTGACTGAGGTGGTGGAGTGTGTGCTGCGTGAGTGTCGTAAGGAGAGCCTGGTCTACAAGATGGCAGCTCTGCGCGCTGCTGGAGAAATCATGGAGGCAACACAGACTGACCGTTTCACTGACCTGAGCCAGCTGCTCTTCCCCATCATCAAAAAGGTACAAAACAATCTTTTTCACACACATCTGAGATGAGACAGATATTTGACTTGTAAGAATGACTACTATCCAGAAGTGGTTTGCGTGCATATTGTGGGTGTTTAGTTTGAGATGTTTGTTATTCCACTAGTATCGACCAGCGGTGCAGGATCACCGGAGGAGAGCTGAAGATGGCGACAATGACGATGATGAAGACGATGATGGCAGAAGAAGCGAGAACTGGCGCATGGAGGCTCTGCTCTGTGCGCTCGGAGAGCCTGGGCAAAAGCCTGGCGAGAAACCCTCAGACACAGGGTAAGAGGGGACATGCAGTGTGTCTGGTATGGAAACTGCTAGGGATGGGCATCGTTAAGAAATATATCGATGCCATTGTCGAGTCTGCTTATCGATGCGATTCCTTATCGATTCCCATATCGCTTCCTGTACCATTTGCTGAATACTTATAGGATGGCTTTGAGAGTTGTTGGCTTTGAATGTCTAATTTAAAGTGGTTTTAGATAATGAATACCAAGTGTGCAATATCAATACAGAAGTTAAATGCTTTAAAATTTCTGAAAAAGTAAACATCTCTAAAACAAAGCTTTGCATCGAATCGTTAGTGGAATCATTAACGATGTGGATAATGCGATTCGATGGATTGGAACATTTTGGAACCGGTTCCAAACCCATACCTGGAACCAATTCCCCAAGCCTAAACACTGCTACTCCTACTGCAACTCAAAGCCCATAAGGCTCTACAGGTTGCCTTGTATGTACAGACTTGAGTCTGTGGCTGTGTCATGTTATGTGGTGTACTTATGTGTTCTAGGTCAGTACCAGCTGGAGGTGTGTGCACTGATGTGTGAGAGGCTGCAGCTCAGCACCTGGAAGGTGCAGTTAGGAGTCCTGCAGACCATGAAGGCCTTCTTTAAAGGGTACATGCGCACGCACACACACACACACATGAAAGTTTTAGAATTTCTGGTTAACAAATAAAAAAAAAACACTCTAAAATATCATTGTTGCTAAGCTTGTAATAGTTCTATATTGATCTCCCATACCGTCTACTATAGCATACCATGTTCTGGCCATTAAATAGCCTTAGGTGCTGATATGGCCACACACACACACACACACACACACACACACACACCATTTATTCAGCTACACAGTTCTGTGGTCCACATGCTCACAGTAAGGGTTTCATTAGTGTTGTGGTCTCTTACATTACAGGTTTTTCAAATCTTTTTAGATTTTAAGTCAGGTGCCATCACACATAAAGATAATCTCCACCGATAATTTTCTGTTCTGATCAGAAACACACACACACACTTTGATCTCAGAAGTTGCTGGACGGCCTGTGTCTGCTTATGATGCTTGTGTTGGCAAACGAACATTAACGACAAATAATTTATTATGAGGTGATGACCGACAGATACATATTTAGTTTTGTGTTGTAAAGTATTTAGTGAGTGATGTAACGTGATTGGTGATTGGTGACATGTCTAGACATTAAGTTCCTGCAACTAACCTTCATAAGTAATATATAAGTAACGCGTTTTTTTAATGTCTTTTTACAGTTTATTGTTGTTGGAGAAGGATCATCAAAACTTCACTGTCCTGTCTCAGATTTTGTCTGAGACATCAACAGCACTTTCCTATCCCCTCGGTATGAAAGAATGACACCCACAAACACTCAAATCATTGTGATTTCACCCTGTAGGTTTCGCATTTGCCATGATCTCACGTCGCTCAACTCTTTTCCTGTTTCCTCAGAAAACAAGAGTTACTCCTCTGTGAGGTCTGAGGCCTTGAGTGTTGTGGAACTGCTTGTTAAAAAGATCACAGGTAAATCAAACGTGTGTGTGCACATGTGTGTGGCCATGACGTATAGACTTGTCAGTGGATATCTATAGCCAGCGTCTATATGTTTGAGTGTTTGTTTGTGTTTCAGAGAGTGGTCAGTGGGAGTGTATGTCAGAGAAGAGTCGTGGCCAGCTGCAACGCTCACTGGCCACCATGGAGATGGACAGTCGTCCCGAGTTACGGGACAAAGCACAGGAGCTTCGTCGGAATATCCAGGGCCAGACCTGAATTCTGGAAGCTTCTCCACCGCCAGCACACGCTCCCTGAGCTGCTCATGAAATCCCCGAGGGCCATCGCTGCACAAACGCACCTGCTGACATGCAAACACACACACACACACACACACACACATACACACACACACACACACATACATGCAGACACACACACAAAAGGACACACACCTACTTCCCACACCTCTTCTCCCTTACCATCTTTCCTCAAATGTGATCAAAAGCATTTTCATAATCCATCCCATTCTCTGTTGTAGTCTTTCCCGTCTCTTTTGCCCAGAAACCGTATTGGACGTTATGAACTGCTCAAGTCAGTGGGCTCACTGGCTGTTCCCCGTTTGTGGTTTGCGGTGGTCTAAAACAGCTCCAATTTGTTAGCCCTCTTAACCCTGTGTGAAAGAACATGTGTTTCTTTAAAGACAGGGCAACTATATTTGTATTATTAATGAATTATTGTCATTATTATTAATCTTATTCATGTTGGGCTATGGCTCAGAAGGTTTAACCTGATGGGGCGTGTGTGTGTGTGTGTGTGTGTGTGTGTGTGTGTGTGTGTGTGTGTGTGTGTGTGTGTGTGTGTGTGTGTGTGTGTGTGTGTGTGTGTGTGTGTGTGTGTGTGTGTGTGTGTGTGTGTGTGTGTGTGTGTGTGTGTGTGTGTGTGTTATGGACTGTGAGATCCAAGCTCAGTTGGAGAGGTAGCTGGGAGCTCTGGTCTCTGTGTTGGCTGGCCGTAGTGCTACCTGCAGTGACCTCTACTGATGCTGCATAACACTGCAAACAAGAGAGAGAAGTGGCAGGACAAGCTGTTGTCCGAAGGGACACCAATTCAAAGGGACTGAAAGAGTTTTAGAGAGGCCTTTATACAGAGCTGACAATACACTGGACTTCACACGTAGTTTATTTCAAAACCTTCATGAAGTGGCTGTTTGTAAGCAGCTATTATTGATGAGGCTGTATTGTAACAGTGTGGGGGGTAGTCAGATTAATGAAGGTAGTCAATATCAGGGCTGGGGAATGTTTTGAATTGCTTTTGATGTACTAAAGAGCTTGGTGTGGCATTTGGACAGGTAATCTCATGTTTGCATGGCTCCAGGTGTGAAATCTATTTTCAAAAAATGTGTAATGAATAGGTTCTACTGAAGATCCGATGGTAGGCATGCACGTTTGGGTTTTGCCCAAATATAAATTGTTCCTTAAAATGAAAAGAATAAAACTCTTCATTGTGAAAGATTGTTGACTGAGATTGCTTTCATTTTTTTTAAGAAACCTGTGTTTTAGAAAGTCACACACTAATCCTTGGGGAACCATTTAAGGAGAACACAATGAGTCGCATAAACTCAAAAATTCTCAAAAATGAACATGGCCCTGGCTGCAGCTTGCTGATCAATTTTGGCAGAGCTCAACGTTAAGCTCATGTCCCTTCCTGCCAGTCGGTTTATCTGGTTTCCATCAGTTTCCATACTGTCTGTGACGTTTCTTAGGAAAAAACAAACAAACAAAAAAAACATCAGTCTAAAGTCATAGACTTTAGTCTATGTAAGCTAGACTATGTGTAGCCTATTAATAGCCAATGCATGTGAGACTACATAGTTTATCTTTTTTTTAACTTGGCGATTTACTGTAAACTGATCATTTTTATGTTGGGCCTATGCCTGCCAAGTACCATAGCCGTCTTTAATCTCATTAGCCATAAGGCACCGCAGCCTTTAGTGGCACATTTGCGAATAGAAGCTACTTGTTTGTGCATGAGCTGAGCTAGGTGATGTTTTTTTGTGGACTTGTTTACCTCTCTGTTTCGCCAATCTATGCTTTGTCATGCTTGAATAGCTGCCCATATAGCAACATTTGTCTGTCCCACCTCTGGGCCACTCCCTTACCTCAGTGTAGGCCCACTTCTGGCTTGGTCCCCAGTCCAAGAATGGGCCACTCACTGAAAACCGACTCTCATTGTTTCTGTTGGCCCAGATGTGACCCACTTACTGTGAAATGACTCATGGTGTCTATTAGCCCAGATCTGGCCCACACACTAACTGATATAGCTGTGTTGGCTGAATGTTGGCTTGGCCCCAGGCCCTGCATTGGCCCACACACTGTAAAACTAATATGATTGAGTGTACTAAAGTACATTTTGTGGTTGTTGATATAATCAATGGCAATTACCAAGAGCACAAGATATTTGTCAACAGATTTACACACCTGAGGCAGGTGCTTTTGAAAAGTTTTGTGTACATTTAGTGACTGTACACTCATTGGCCTGTAGATGGCGGTGCACACATATACACATGCACACACACACAGGCACCCACATACTATCGGTATTAGAACGGCTGATACATAATTACAAATTCAGTAGGATTAAAAGAAAGCCAAAATAAATATTCATCATCATCATCATGGCTGCATTTCCAGTATTGGCGATAAGTAGTCGTTTGTCCACTAGATGGCGCATCGTTGCAGTGAGACGTGATTTTGTTGGAAGTTAAAAGTGGGTTGGAAAAACAATGGACGCTTCCTACAAGGACTGTAGTTTACATGAAGAGAACGTCTAATAAGGATAGGATGATGTTCACATAAAATGTAATTCCCATTTCTTCTTGAAGCGAAATAAATCTGAGGATGTTTATCGGACATGCTTGGTTTTTTACTGCAGGTACGTTAATCTTATAATATCAATAAGGACCTAGGTAATGTGACCGTTAGCATTGGTTGAGTGATGGAGGCCAATTTGATTGATTGCATTTGTAGAAAACTATAAATGCGGTTATACCAAGCAAATTGATAGCAGCACTGTAATTGTATCTTTCGACTGTCATTTGTTGCACGTGCTACAAAAATCATTCTGTGCAATGGAAGATTTACCAACATTACACTGGTCTGATACATTTTTGCCTATACATGCATGAGACTGAGACGCCTGTTTATTTTGTTTTAAGTGCGTGCAGGGTGTGAAAGGGGAATCAATGTGCTTTGATTCCAGCTTGGTAGTTGTAGTCTGTGAAATTAAAAAGCATGTGTGTGTGAAGTATCCAAACAACGACACCTTCATTTCATTATGGCTGCTTTAGCAACACACCTTAAGCTACTGTGTAGTGGGTCCCATTTAGAAGTGGCTACTTCATTCGCTTTCCTTGACTCATGGAGCTGCGTGAATTTTATTACAACTTTTTTAGCCATGCGATATGGCAGTTTAAGTCCGCTTGATACTGTAAGGCGTAAGCCATTGGTTTCCAAAGGAGATTTTATTTGTGTCGCCAGCATAGACTATTGACAATTTATGTTGTAACTAGGCCTACCTTATAAGCCTACTGTACCTGTAGCTTAGGGAAGCTAACAGCTTTCTATTAGGATCTAGTTTGTTAGTTACAGTTTTGTCATAACTCCCTGATGCATTTTTGCATTTAGAATAGCCAGAGCATGGATATCTCAATCGGAAAATTAAATAATATCGGGTGCCTATGGACTAGGCTGGGTGAACCCAGCTTGATCTGCCCGCTATTTATTTTTTGATTTCTTAAAAGATTGAGCTTGGTCTGGTGACAGCCAGACTAGCCATGGACCTCAGTTACACAATGCAAGGGGACATGAATCAGCCTATATTTGCACGAACAATAACGGACAACAGCTCTTCAACTTTGGCCCGTTAAAATTATAATTTGTCAGTTATTTGCACCACTGGTTAGATGTAAAACAGCATTTCGTTTCAGACTACTGTTACTTAATTTGTGCATTAACAATAACGTTTCAGACTACTGGTACTTAATTTGTGCATTGACAATAAAGTATTACATGAACTAAAGATGACTAAAATCTTATGTAGAAGACAAAAACATTCACAAAAAATCCATCCATCCAAAAATGACCTTTGTTTTTGATAGCTGTTGAAAACGGCATGGAACTGACAGAGATGTTTTTGTTTATAAATAAATAAATAAATAACATTATGCTGATATGCTAACATTTGCTTTTCCCAAATACAATGTAGCCTACAGGTGTAAGTGACCTTTCATCAATCCAGTTGCAATGGATGAACTGTGATGAACTGCCCTACTTGTGATTGTTTAGAGATTTTAAAGGTTTTATAACAATGCTACATCTTTGGCTATTCTACAATCTATTCACCTTTTCAGCACCAGTAGGCTACTTTCTGTGCAGCCGCACACACACACTCAGGCATGCCAAACAAGCATACACAAAAGTTTCAAGAGTGGGGATGGAGACAAATTGAAGTGTGATTTATTTTCGCGGAACGGATGTACAGGACTGAGCGGCTGTCATATTTTGTACCGCTATGCGGTACATCTAGTTTTTTTAACTCATAGGCAAAGTGAAACTTCACCGTTTTCTCATAGTCAATGACAATACAGTTACGCAGATATTTACTTCACTATTGACTGACAAGGGGTTACCATTAAAAAAACATAGCCTGAAAAAACACGTACCCCAATGTTTGAATGACTGAATAAAAATCCTAAAATCCTGCAGAGGAGTTGTTGCTTACATATCTGGCAGTGTGTCTTCAGTTGCGCTTTAAGCCTATAGGCCTACAGTATGCACCTTTAGAGCAGGTTTTTTTTGGTCAGTGCTCAATGATTTTTAGAGTGTGGAGTTAGCGATTTTTGGAATATGTGCCAGACCACACCTTATGTAGTTAATAGCTACACCCCTGGGCGCAAGAGGGTAAGGCGAAAAATGCACCACTGACTGGGTGTACGATATGAGACTTGTGCCTCGCCAATTGTGCTACCACTTGGAAAAATATTTGGCGAGGTGTATCTTTTAGTCCTTGAGCCGTGTGGGGTTGGTTGGTCCGAGGGGAATAAGTATAGTGATTTTTGGGAAGGTAGATAGATAGATAGGCCTAGATAGATAGATAGATAGATAGATAGATAGATAGATAGATAGGGGAAATTCAAGATTCAAGGTATAAGCCTACCACCCTAGAGTTAGGAAATAAGTAATAGCATTGCATTGGTGGTAGTATGGACTGTATGCAAATTATTGCATATTTCAGTAGATAATGGCTCATTTACATTTTACATAACATTTCAGAAAACTTGCAAAAAGATTATTGATTTAATGTAGCCTATAATCAGCTGTGTATGTTTTGTAGGGATATCTTGTAATATTTTAGCCAATTCAATATATCCCTGCACAGGCATATAATTTACATAGTGATGACAGGGTGATTAAAAACACAAAAACCAACCCCAAATACAATGCTTTCACATATTTTCTAATTCTAGGGTGGTCCGCTCCACATTGAGCCCAGTCCCAAATTGCCCTGCACGCTGCAGACAAGAAATCAGACTGTAGCAAAGTCCTTTTAGGAAAGTCCCTCCACTCAGCGGCCATATTGCAATGCTTTTTGGGCACTCATCGGGCATCCTATTCGGCAGAAATGCACGTGCGCAAGGCTTCACGACACCAACCTTGCTCCAGCAGCGAGTTCACAACATATGATTGGCACGATGTCTTCACAACACACCATATGATTGGCTCAATGTATTCACATCACACCACATGATTGGCTCAATGTATTCACATGTCGACGTTTTGCCGAGGAAGGGGTGGGCGTGGACGATGCCATCACTTATCTTCTACACAGGACACATTCTCACCTAGACAAGGGAAAAAGTGCTGTGAGAATCATGTTCTTTGATTTCTCAAGTGCTTTTAACACCATCCAACCCCTCAGACTGGAAGACAAGCTCTTGCAGATGGGTGTGGACACTCACCTGGTAACCTGGATTACAGATTATCTGACCGAGCGACCACAGATTGTCAGACTGAACAACTGTCTCTCTGACACTGTGATCAGCAGCACCGGAGCGCCACAGGGAACTGTGCTCTCTCCAGTCCTGTTCACCCTGTACACATCTGACTTCTGCTACAACACCGAGTCATGCCACATGCAGAAGTTTTCTGACGATACTGCAATTGTGGGGTGTATCAGGAACGGGCAGGAGGAGGAGTACAGGAGCCTGGTGGAGGACTTTGTGCAATGGTGCAAACTCAATCATCTTCAACTCAACACTTCAAAGACCAAGGAGATGGTGGTGGCTTTCCGGAGGTCTAAGCCCACTCTGCTACCAGTCCCCATTGATGGGGTCAATGTGGAGGTGGTAAGCACCTACAAGTATCTCTCCACCTGGTAGGTAGGTCTCCACCTGGACAATAAACTGGACTGGTCAGCCAACACTGATGCACTCTACAAGAAAGGGCAGAGCAGGCTGTACTTCCTGAGGAGGCTGCGGTCCTTCAATGTGTGCAGCAAGCTCCTCAGGATGTTCTACCAGTCTGTTGTTGCCAGCGTCCTCTTCTATGCAGTGGTATGCTGGGGAGGAAGCACAAAGAAGAAGGATGCGGGGTGAATTGACAGGCTGGTAAGGAAAGCTGGCTCTGTAGTAGGAGCTGAACTGGAGTGCATCACTTCAATATCTGACAAAAGGACCCTGAACAAACTGATCAACATCTTGGACAATGAGTGTCACCCACTCCACAACACTATTGTTAAGCAGAAGAGCCTGATCAGCTGGAGACTTCGCTCACTGCCTTGCACAACAGACAGACTGAGGAAGTCATTTGTCCCCAGGGCCATTGAACTGTTCAATGCTTCACTTAAGGGAAGAGGAGAGATAGACTTCTCTGCACAGTCTGTCTGCCTCTTCACCCCCTCCATGTTTGGATACTGTCTGTCCACTAGCCACTTTTTACCACTGTCTTTCTGCCTCACTGTTTGCGTGATATATTAGCACATTAGCACATATGCAGAACCCCTCCCTCCATGCCACAGCCGAACTGTGGCCACACTTATACCTTTTCTTAAAATAGTTATATATATAGATATATAGATATATAGACTTTATTCTTGCACTGTTGCGCTGTTGGACTTACTCATTTGCACCATCACCATGACACTCACTCACACAGAGCACCTTACCTTACCTTACTGCACAGAGAATCACAGGCTCAGTCCCTGCCTCAGTCATTGCAAGCGCTTCTTGATTGATTAATCACCACTATGTGGATACTGTTTTTAGAATTGATTTAGATTAAGTGTTAGTTAGTATAATTTGTATTTTTGTATATTTAGTATATTCTTTATCTTCTACTGTCCTTATTGCTTAGTTGTGTTTTTATATAATATACTTTTAATTACTTTTTTCTGCTGTTAGTGAATGTGTTTGTGTTGTCTGTATGCTACTGAGACCTTGAATTTCCTCTGGGGATCAATAAAGTATCTATCTATTTATCTATCTATCTATCTATCTATCTATCTATCTATCTATCTAAAGAGCAAATCCATATAGATTATTTGTCAAATAAACCAGTAAAACAGAATTAGGGGATGGAATATATAACATTAACACTCATAGCTCATATTTTTAAAATAAATCAGTGAAAAAGTATCCTGACAAACAAGCAGCACTTTAATGCCTTGGTCATATTTCATAATTTCAATTCTTCTCTAGGTTACCTGTTAGCCCAGTTTGAGAGGCACAAGACGCATGACATTATTTATTTTTGCAGCCAATCACTGCTGTCGTTTTATGTTATTGATTTGATCTTAGTCATAGAAGCTAAATTCGAAGGCAGGCCACAGGTAAAATCCAACAAACCGCATTCACCCTGTAGGAACAGAATTTTGTCTAGGGATTGTTACAGAAATGAAGTCTCAGTCAGCCAGGAGTGAAGTCAGAAATCTCAGAGAGCTTTATTCACGAATCCGGAGACTTGCGTCGTGTTGCCAACAGACGCAGTCTGATGTTACAAACAAGGAAACACTTTTTATACCCTACTGACAGTTCAGACAAGACATGACATCTCCATTAATGGTACGCAAACTTGGAACATAATTACCACAGAGTCAACCATATCTCTAAGGCTGTATCCCATAACAACCAAGGCCTATGGAATCCAGTCAAGATTGACCCCAAGGCAATAAATAAGGTCTTAGCGGCGCCAGCTCGTCGAACTGGGCCTACCCAGCCTTCTTGGAGGACACATACAGTATGGCACACGCACACACACAGCATGGCTGCGCAAACACCTTGAACATGGAATTCCACAGTTGTTACCTCATAAATCTCTCCTTCACTTTCTGCTTACAGCAGCGACTCTTTCTTTACCATTTGCACAGACCATACCAAAAGAGTAAATGGTTAAATATAACACACACTTATATGGGAGACACCTTTAAGGCCAGAATTTCTTACTACAACCCCGCAAGCCAATATTGAATAGCCCTCTCCTAGAGCTTTTGAGGTATTGCCACTGCTCCAACACTGAAAGGCACTGTTAGAATGCTTGGATCAAGCCAGGTTCAGCATAGCATATGCCACTGTCTGCTCACGTTGGTGACCGGACCAGGGCAAGCACACTTTCGCAGTTCCCGCCGGAAATGCAGTCTAGTTTATGCTGGTCTTTATTTATGCTGGTCTCTAGACCTTATTCTTGCACTGTTGGACTACTGTTGGACTACTTTTTGCACCTTCACCATGACACTTACTCTCTTGAGCACCTTACCATGCACACAGAACTATAGGACTACTGTTGGACTACTTTTTGCACCTTCACCATGACACTCACTCTCTTGAGCACCTTACCATGAACACAGAACTACAGGCCAGTCCTGGCCCTGTCACTGCAAGCGTCTCATGCTTGATCACCCTCAAGCACACTGGATTTTTTTAATTTAATTTATATAGTATATTTAGTATTTAGTTTTGTTAGTTTTTCTTATCTTATACTGTCTCTATTGTACAGTGGAGTTTTGTTATATGTTTATACTTATATTTACTATTTCTGCTGTAAGCGCATGTTGTGTATGATGTCTGTATGCTACTGAGACCTTCAATAAAGGATCTATCTATCTATCTATCTATCTATCTATCTATTATATATGTAGACAACGGCCATATTGGCGTTACAAACTAACCCCATGCATTTCTATGAAAGATTTTTTGAGTGCTGTGTCTCCTCATTAGAAAGTCTCTGACTGTATAGTCAGGGGGCCTATGTGGTTTCTGTGGGATTGAAATGTTAATTTTTGGAGAGTGGTTGGACTGTCTTTAGAGGTCATTGAACATGGAGAAAAATGTTTTAACCCTATTTTTGTGATTTTTTTGTATCTGTATATTTCACTATAATTAACACCATACATTTCACCTAAATCACTGGCTATGTTGAATGAAGTTCACAAAACAGTTATTTTCTTATTTTTAACAGTATGATTGTATGTCAGTATTATGATTGTATGTCAAACAATTGGAGATAAGATCAATAACCAATCAGTTTCACCAAATACACATACTCCATTGCTGAAAGATAGCAAAATGCAAAATCACAGAATCACAGATGAGACCTCAAACAACATTTAAATCATTTACATATACACAACATATTAGATCTCACCTCCACAATTTCCTCATCAAAATCTACAACTAGTCTACTAAACCTTATTCCTACTCACCTTCTTAAAACTGCTCTCCCCTTCCTAGATAATGTTTTGCTTTAGATTATAAATAATGCAATGCTATCAGGGCATGTACCGCAGTCGTTTAAGACATCTGTTATTAAGCCCTCCCTCAAAAAAACTAGCCTTGTATCGATACTGGTCTTCCTGGACCTCAGCGCTACCTTTGACACCATAGACAATGACACTACTTAGGCTTGAAAATTTGATAGGCATCAAAGACTCAGCACTCGCTTGGTTTAGATCAGTGTTTTTCAACCACTGTGCCGGGGCACACTAGTGTGCCGTGAGAGATCATCAGGTGTGCCGCAGAAAATTACCCAAATGTCACTCACTGGTCCAGAAAAGCAACTGTTGCATCAAAGAATTTATAACCACATACTCTCATTGATTGTATGATTGCACTATTTGTGGTATGCAGGCATTGTACAACGGGGGCCCCATATTCAGTATTCACAGAATCATCACATATCCAGTTCAAAACAACAATTAAATTAGATATATTAAAGCCTACAAATGAAACAGAGGGCTTGTTATATTGAGCAGGTCTTGCATAGAAGCCATAATAAGGCCATATCTGTGTATTATTTTAAATTTTAGGCTATGGTATGTTTATTTTTTTCTTCACACAGGATTAGTGTGTTAGTGTGCCGTGGGACATTTTAAGTGTCAAAAGTGTGCCGTGGCACAAAAAAGGTCGAAAAACACTGGTTCAGATCATACCTTCCTAACCGTCAACAATTTGTACAGGTCCATAATAAACCATCTACCCAGATTATGGTAAAATGTGGAGTGCCTCAAGGCTCAGTACTGAGGCCCCTGTTGTTTAGCAGATGATACATAACTATACCTCTTCATAAAACCTGATGAATTAACACCGCCAAACTTGACACATGTATAAGAGATATGAAGACATGGATGACGAATAATTTCCTGCTTTTGAACTCAGATAAAACAGAAGACATGGTTTTAGGTTCTAAAAAGATGAGGGATATCCTATCCACATCACAGGCTACATATAGTGATCTTCCACTGACCTCATCCACAAGTGTTAAAAACCTAGGAGTTATAATTGACCAGGACCTAGCACTAAGTAATCACATAAAACAGATCACCAAAACTTAATTTTACCATTTAAGGAACATTTCAAAGATAAGGAAGTCCTTATCCTTACCAGATGCCGAGAAATTAATGTTTTGTCATCTCAAGGATAGACTATTGCAATGCTATTGCAATGCTATTATGCTGGCTGTAATAATACCTGTCTAAAGAGCTTACAGCTTACACAAAATGCAGCTGCTCACACACACAAAAAATATGGACATATTTCCCCCATCCTAGCATCTTTACACTGGCTACCTGTTAAAAGTCATTGACTTCAAAATATTACTTATAGTTCTTGGTTGGTTGCCTGCATTGAAAGAGGACACCTCATGAAGACGCTCTTTTGTCTGCTTCTGACAGAAGAAGCACTTATCTATGCTGGCAGCAGCTGCTGCTGAACAAGTGTCCCTCTATGGACTTGATGCAGTTGCAGGTGTTGCTGCAGGTTCAGAAGATGGTCTACCGCGTCTTTTCTGAAGACACTGAGTCCTGCCTGCTTCACATGATTTCTAGTAGCGAATCTTAGAATGCTGCAGATGCTCACTGTTACAGGTGGATTTGTAGCAGTTCCTGTGCCAAACTGCTTTGTTCTGTTGTAAAATAACAGCACTGTAACAATGTAATCGTTGGCTGATCTGTGATAGCCATCTCCATACTCTCTCATGGACAAAAACAAGAAATTTGGCATATGTCTCTAGTGATGGGTCATTCACCAGTCCACACACATATCTGCCACTGGATACATAGCCCAAAATCTGTTTCTTTTTTAGAATATGTGTGCCATCACCTGACTAACAGAAAGACACACCTCAGAAACTAGACTGTGCCACCATGAACTATGAAAATGTGCTTGCTCAAATGTAGAAGGCTAGAAGGTCACTAATATCACCAACCATGAAGAACAGAGCACTATGTGCTTCAAGTTATTCGATATTCTAAATTCTATCACTGCCAGCTATCAACAGCCAACTGTCACTGGTAGTCAGGGATGGATTACTGCACGGGCCTACCGGGCCCAAACCCAGAATCCCAAGGAGTCAGAGGGCCCAAGCCATTGCATGGAATCATTGCCTCAATATCAACACATCATATCAACACATAGGCTATGAATCTGATTGAAATAAAGTATTGGCCATCCCCAAAATGCACCAGAATACAGGAAATCACATCAAAAAAATTTAAAAAATGTCCCCAACAATTAGTGGGGGGCCCCTAATACATCTGGGCCCAGGGGCCTGAAAGTTCATAATCCGTCCATGCTGGTAGTGTCTCTTTTTCTCTTTCTCTCTCTTACACACACACACACACACACACACACACACACCTGTCTGTTTGTCTAGCTGATCCTTTACCCTTTCTTTTCTTCACACTTACATAGGCTTCGGAAGGCCTTACAGACTTCAGCTGGTACTATAAAAGTCTATTAAACTTGATTTAACAGAGATCTCTGCACTTTGTGCTCTGAAAAAATGTTTTATAATGTTGTATTGTTTATGTGGTCCACTTTTGCACACTACCTTGTAGAATATCTTTGCTTTTTGGCACCAAACCCTATGCTATAATACCAGCAGAGGTTTATGGACAAAACACCAAATTTGACCTTTTCTGAATTTGACCTTTGATTTGGGTCCTTCAAAACCTTCAAAAAAAATGGAGACATGTTTTTTTTTACTCTTAAGAACCCCTAGAACAAAGATATAATACTCTCCAAAAATTAACATGCGAATCCCACAAGCACCCAAATTAGACACATAGGCCCCCCTACTAGTAGTAGTCTATGCTCAAAATGAAAGGGACTTTATCGCGTCGCTAGGTGGCGATCATGTTGTACCGACTGGCTGCATATCTCATGACAAGCCCAGAAGAAGAAAGGGAATCGTGTGAGAAGAGCGAGCTGTCATGAAGTAACAGACGGGACCTTTAAAGGATTGCTACCAAGCGTCTCCTACCATTATAAGGTGGAATAGGTGTTCCCTTTTAATTTATGATAGTAATTTTCTTGCTTCCCATGATATTAAAGAAAGCCTCCATTCTGATTTGCGCATTCGGTTTTATTGTTAACTAATTGGCTTGATAGCGAACAATATAGCTAGCCAGCTAGCCTATGTAGGTAGGAAGCAAGCTATCAAGTTAGCGGATTGGGTTTACCATCGACGTGTTTGCTATTTTGGAGCTTGACGGCTATCAAGAAACTAGAACGCAGGTCTTTGTTCGAGCTTGTGTGCATACACTGCATCTTTGGGTGATAACGATTATTTTACGTAACCTAGGGTAGTTGTTGATATAGATTGTATGCGTGCTATTTATGTCTGCAATATAGGCCTAAGCTCTGATTACACGATATTGTGTTCCGTTTGCTAGTGATACTGCTTTGTTAAGCCCCTGCTTACTGCCACCCTACGATGGTGCTCTTCCACCATACAGCTCAAAGGATAACGTCGTTATCGTTTTCACTTTAGATGGGTGTTTTTATCGCTACTTGACCTTTTATTTTCATGAATAATGAAATGAAGAATGCACTTAAAGCCGTTTTCCTTGAACAGTTGATGTTCAAGAACGTTACAGGCCATGGAGAGTTACAATGCACGGCTTTTATTTGCATAGCTGGTATCGCAGTGTTGTCGAACGTTGCTATCTTTTGATGTAACGTTAGCTACATCAAAAGAACTTTGGAACCCACTTGAAAACCACCATAAAGCAACTGCGCCGCTGCGATCGCTTAAAATACATTTTTGGTAAACGTCTTTGATTGCATGTGTGCTTATAGAAGATATATGTTGCGGATTCAGCACAGCAGTTAGACACAATGTTATCATCGCTTTCTAAAGAAAAGAAGAAAAAAAAAAACAGGTACCGTGATTGTCAACGTGAGGTGCATAGGACCCGGAAGAACGATGTGTCATTTCCATTGGCTAAACGTTTAAATGGACACAGCATTTTTGTGGTAAAATATTATCTCCTGCAATGGACAACTTTAGACGTTTGAATTAATTATCTTTAATGAGTAGCAGTTCTTTTTTTTTTTTTCAAAACCATGCAAAAAGGTTAAAATGGAAGATTACGTATGATATATAAGAGAACTTAGTAGTAGAACGTGCTTTCTTTGTGGATATATTGAGCAACCCTGCTGAAGACGGTTAGTGGCCTATCAAACAGAGGAAGGGTATACCCCTCCATTGGATCATCTTTAGGTGTGAATTTTGTCAGTGTGGCAAGTGATGGTTTGACTCTTGTCTCCTTCTTCTAGACTGAACAGTAGGAGGGTCAACATGGCGGGCACAGGGGGCAGCACCCCTGGTAACCCCTCCCTGAAAATCATGACATTTCGGCCAACAATGGAGGAGTTCCGAGATTTCAACCAGTACCTTGTGTACATGGAGTCCCAGGGAGCCCAACGTGCTGGTCTTGCTAAGGTAGGCACCCCAAATAATTTTATTCTAAACACTCTAGGTTCCATCAGCCTGGGTACAAAATACTACCTGGTTCCTCTTAGGAGCACACTCGGGCGTTTTTCAATCAACAGGGGATTGGTTTTTGAACTATTTAGTTTTGTTCAGAATTCTTTGAACCTTGGTCCTATATAATGAACCAGTCCGCATGTCCACCCGTTTTGAACAGCTAAGGATGGAGGAACAGAAGGGGTTGCATGCACAATGATGCTGAACCATAGTATGACACACCCACTCCAGTTCCCATGTGAAACGCATCTATTTTTTGGTGCCAGCTCTGAGTCAGCCTTTCACTTTCGAACGATTTATTTTTTGGTCAAAATGCTCTGAACGGTTCAACGTGTCATGGACTTTTGCTATAGTAAGTTATATATTGCACTGTAGGATTGTTGGGGGTTCAGTGTTTCCCACAGAATTGAATTCTATTTGTGGTGGTAGGTTTGCAGAATTAACTTGAATGCAACAGTTTTTAACAAATTAGCGCAGCATGGTTATGATGCTAACCCGATTTAAGCATAATTTAGTACAACCTGGAAAATCATTGTGTGGTGGTCAATGTTGATATTGTGGTGGGCTGCCACAAATAAGTCAATGTATGGGAAACACTGGGGTGGGTGAATGTAAGTGCAAAGTTACATTCATGCAAATCCTGAACACACGCTCTCATCATACAGGTCATTCCTCCAAAGGGATGGAAACCGCGCCGTACCTACGATGATATTGATGACCTGGTGATTCAGGCACCCATCCAGCAGATGGTGGCTGGCCAGTCTGGACTCTTCACCCAGTACAACATCCAGAAGAAGCCTCAGACTGTGAAGGAATTCCGCCAGCTGGCCAACAGCGACAAGTGAGCAGTGTGGCCTCACACACCTTAGTACTGATTTGAACTGAAGTGATGTCTACCCAGAGGTAGCTTTTTAGCAGGAAGCTGTGAGGATTATGTCTTTTAAATGAGCAGCATTACGTACCTGTCTATTTTTATACTCTGGCAGCCAGTAGATTAGCTTGGATGTTCAGAAGAGGACACCTTTGTCATTGATGTCATGTCTGCTCCTGCCAAACTTAAGGAAATCAGGGCCTGTGGGTGGAAGTGCATGAAGCATGCACCAAGATGCACAAGTTGAAGTTTAAGTTTGACTTTGTGTACTAGGTATTTAATCCTGTAATATTCATTCCTGTCTTTTTTTATTTATGTTATTAATGTAGGCTATGCAATGTGGCTTATACATTTCTTGAAGGTCTGTGGAAGTAACAATGGAGTGACTGCTTAAATTAGTAGTGTAGATAATATATACTCTGGCAGTTCTGGCATAGTCTGTTCTATACGTCGGTCTCGTCTGTTATACTGTTATCGTTAGGCATACAATGTGTACATAAAGTTCAGAACATCATCCCTTTAACTTGATAGCACACTTCTGGCGGTTTCCAGGTACTGCACCCCACGGCACCTGAGTTTTGAGGACTTGGAGAGAAAGTACTGGAAGAATCTCACTTTTGTGTCCCCTATCTATGGAGCCGATGTGAGTGGCACCCTCTACGATGAGGTGAGCTTTCTGATTTCACCTTTGCGCGAGATGGGAAAGACAAGTAGTTTTGTCAATATTTTGTGTTTGTCAGCCGTTTAAACTTCTGTGGAGTGATGAGCTGGAGATCTTAGCTCCTCATGAGGTATGGTGAAATGAACTGAATGGTTTAGTCCATTAAACGCTTGCTTTGCAGGATGTAGGAGAGTGGAACATTGGACACCTCAACACAATTCTGGATGTGATTGAGGAGGACTGTGGTGTGGCCATCCAGGGGGTGAACACGCCTTACCTGTACTTCGGCATGTGGAAGACCAGCTTCTCATGGCACACAGAGGATATGGACCTCTACAGCATTAACTACCTGCACTTTGGAGAGCCCAAGTCCTGGTAAGACACCTTCAATCATCTTCTAAATCTAAATGGGTTTGCTTCTCTCCAGGGTGGACACTTGTTTTCTCCCTGCACACATGTGTTCCCCAGTATGCATAACACTTGGGTGAGCCACATGCAAAACGCAAATGAATGTCTTGAACACTAACGTGGCTATTAATATCAACCTGGAGTAACTGGATCCGTCATTAGGATATGTGTGATGGTCACTGCAAAGTAAGAAAGAGCACTTCTGAGAGTCTAACAGCACTTTCTGCACTTGTTATTTTGCACATTGACCACTGATAGAAGACCTCTATTTGCTAAATTTGCTTCTTGGACAAAACTTGCTCCTTTTTTTTCTTAATGAGATACACTCTGCCTTGATGAGGCCCTTGTGCATAATGAAAACTTGACCTGCAAACTGATGAAGCATGTAATAAATGTTCCTTCCCTCACTTCCTCCTTCCCTTCAGGTATGCTATCCCACCGGAGCATGGGAAAAGGCTGGAGCGCCTGGCTACAGGTAGCGACTCAGCAATTTGCTAATGATTTGGAATTTATATTCATGACTTTGCTCTTCTTACTTGTGTCAGGCTGTTGGCCTTTAAATGCCTGCATGAATACTGAGAGACTAGAGTAAGCCATCACAGAATAACCATGCAATAAAAAAACTCTTATCTCTTTTCATACTCACCTTTCAGCCTTTGGGAGTGTGTGCTTCCCAACACACTCCCAAAGGCTAAGATGTCCGCATTACAATGGCTAGTCATGATTACATGAACCCTTTGTAAATATACAGTGCAAGAAACATTAATTGTGTCCATTGGTGTGTGTCTATTCAGGTTTCTTCCCTAATAGCTTTAAGGGCTGTGAGGCTTTCCTGAGGCATAAGATGACTCTCATATCACCTTCCATTCTTAAGAAGTACAGCATCCCCTTTGACAAGGTAAGACCGTTCATTATTACTGTGTGCATGTGTTAGTATTGAGATACGCTGATGCCGCCCAGGTTGTGCCATAGGTTATACATATTCAGAAAGAACAGTGGTGATTTGGTCTCACAATTTTACCAGCTTGTTTCTCCATATTATTTGGTTACTTCAATACAGAAACTGATTGCACGTTAGTATGTGTTTCTGTGGGCTGGTTGTATGGCTATCTTCAGCCAGTTTGGTGTTGTTAAGTACCTGAGTTGTTGTGCCCACAGATAACCCAGGAGGCTGGTGAGTTTATGATCACATTCCCATATGGTTACCACGCTGGGTTCAACCATGGCTTCAACTGTGCCGAATCTACTAACTTTGCCAGCGTGCGATGGATTGACTACGGCAGAGTTGCAACTCAGGTACCATCTCCGTCTCTGTGTGTGCTTGGTTCATTTGGAAAGAACTGTGCAGCTTTGCTTACCTGTGTGGAGGTCCACTATAACCTTTCCTCATCAATGTGTCAGTAACATATTTGTATTGTTCACCCATCCTTTAGTTTAGTCTTTTAGAAGATTGTAGAAGGCTGTAGAAACCATGGATGGGGATGGTGCGCAGATTCCGCCCCCCCCCCCTGTATGTAAAGGATTCATGACAGTTCTATGATCTACAGTACAATGACGCCACCACTGTGGCACTGTCCTTCTCTGAAGGGCAACGGCTGCATGCTAAAGCTGATGTGAATAATGATGTCAGCTGAGTGTGCGCCCCTCTCTCCCCTCCCTCAGTGCTCCTGCAGTAAGGACATGGTGAAGATCTCCATGGACCCGTTTGTGCGGCTCTTCCAGCCGGAGCGCTACGCGGGGTGGCTGCAGGGTAAAGACCCGTGCCCCATCGACCACACGCAGGCCACGCCCAGCTCCACGCCCGAACTAGAGAGCTGGCTGCAGAGACGAGCCCAAACCAAACCTGCTGTCAAGAGGTACGTCCCACATACATCAGCACTGCACATTAACGCAACAAATGTCATTACTACATTCATTCATTCATTGCCATTCTATGATATTTGGTAATCCCTTATCCCATATCCCAGATTCACTAAACCTATCATACACTCAAACAACAAATATTAAGAGCTTTTCAACCACAGGAAGTTCAGGAGCTCGCCTTGGGGGTTTACAGGAAACCTCGGTCCTTTTGTGTTCTCCCACCACAATCCAGGACCCGCTGGACCTTCAAACTGAGTTAATAATTATGTCTTTCGTGACATTCATTTTGAGCGCAACAAGACAACAATAGATGTCCTTACTGACCGCAATACCATTAGACCACTAAGCCAGAGAATTTGGAGATAGGATTAAACCCTTGAATGAATTTTGCTCTAATGTTGCTAACATTCGATTAAATGTCTTCATTGCAGCTGTAATCATTAGACAAATGAGGAGGCCAACATCACTGCTGATTAAGTGAAGCTTGTAACAGAAGTTCATTTAGTGTAACAAACAAGTGTGACAAACAAGCCAACTCTATTTACTCTTGATTCATTTGGCTTCATCCACCATGTAACATCTGGTAAACATATGCTTGCTGGTCTTAAAAGATTGTGCTTGTTCCTGTGTGGTGTGTGTGTCCCAGCCTGCCCCACACCCGCACGCGCTCAAAGAGGCACAAGACCGTGGAGGAGCCTGTGGACATGGAAGCTTCTGCGGTGGAGAAGTGTAGGAGGTTGGAGTGCTGTCCAGAGGATCAGGTGGCACCTGCTCCTACTCCACAGGACCACAAATCCCAAACTGCGCTACTTCAGGGCATTGGTAGGATGGGGACACTACTTCAGTCCACTTCTGCATTGGAATACAGACACACACACACACATTTCACGCATTTCCCATCATGTGTCTGGTTCATGAGCATGTATTGAGCACATACGTGTTATATTTCTGCCCCCCCAGGTTCCTCTGGTCAGCGCAGACAGATGTGTGTTGTGAAGGTGAACCGAGTTGAGGCAGACACGCTGATTCAAAAAGCCTCCATCCGCGAGGACCCCTCAGGACGGCATCACCAGAAAGTGTCCGCTAGAGAACGCAGTGTATCAAAGGAGCCACCAGACGCAGAGCTGAGCCTGTCAGCAAGCCAGTCGCACGGCCCTCTGGACAAGCCTCCGAGGACTGACCAACACACGGACACACATACACACTCTTTGGCCCCCGGGTCCCCTGCCGTAGTCACTGACATGAGTGCCAACACTTCAGCATGTGCGACCGCTACGAAGAAGAGCAAGTCGACCTCGCAGGAAAGCAAAGGCGATCAAGCTACTGTGTCAGCCTGTGATGGTCAATCACAGGGCTGCAAACTCACGGAACACGCACACACACCGCCAGCGGAAAATACGCTGACCACACCTCACTCCTCGCGAGCAGATCGCCCTCTGGACTCTGGAAGTCAAGCACTTTATGGTGAAGTAAGTAGCACGCCCCTGTCTGCGGATCTGTGCCCTGAGGCTGACAAACCCCCCCCACACGGGGCATCTGAAGCTTCTGAGGTGAGTGCCCAGTGCCCTGCGTACCCTCCACAGGTCAGCAGCGGCCTTGCCCTAGTGCCAAGCGCAGGGTGCGTCTCGGAAATGCCCCTGCTGACCCCGGAGCCCGTGGAGATGGAACAGGAGGAGCCGCCCGCTCTCACCCAGGAGATGCCCGCCCTCACGCTCGCCCTGTGCTCAGAAGCGGTGTCGGCGGCGGTTGCGGGCAGGCACACGCAGGCCCCCGCGCTCTACCGCGAGAGCGACACGCCCGTCCAGTCTCACACGGCTCCGCCAGAACTGACCTTAGAGGCCCTGAGCCAGGAGCCACCCCTCAGCCTGGAGCCTGCTGTCAGTGAGGCCCACACAGACTGCACACACATACACATGTGGACACACACTCCGAACCCTGCGCAGCACACACACACACTGTCTACAGCAGAGGCACAAGACACACCGCCACCAACACTTGAAATCCAACACACACAATCCACAGACAAGGTCCCCAATCGCACCCAGTTCTGCTCTGGTCCAAGTTCCTCTGACAAATCGGCACTTCTGGTGACCAGTGCCCTCACGCTCCAGACGCACGCTCGCACGCCACAGGGTAGCCCCACTGCACACACTCGCACCTTGACACAGCCGTGCACTGGACTCCCACACAAAAAAACGCTGAGTGTTGTTCCCCACAACAGCACTTCGACTGCACACAGCACACACCCCTGCACTACTGAACACACTGAAACAACCCCGACCACCTCAGCTCACCCAGCGCACTCCTTTGCATTCTGTAAGTCCCAGCCCAGCACTACCGGCCCCAGCACAGGCCCCCGTATGCACTCCGACACTGCTGACCACAGAACACACTTAAGCATTACAGGCTGTAATGAGCAGTCTGACTCACCGTCTGTCTCCGCAGACACTCAGCCCCAGCTGAACATTCCCCCCGACACTACAGCCACTGACGCAGGCCAGGGCTCCATGCAGTACAACAGCAGCACTAAGTCTCACGCGCAGCAGAGCTTCAGACGCTGCGCTAGTCTCACACAGCCAGCCGGGGCGCCCGCTGACCACTCGCACTCCAACACTTACACGCTTCTGGAGACCTTCCCCCCTGAGAGCTCATTGGTGGATATGCGGCCTCAGTCCCTCCCCCCCGACGCCGTGTGGGCCAGCCTGCCGGCTCCGTCCCCGGCCGTGCTGATCGAGAGCGTGCGGCCGGAGCTGACGGACAGCCTGACGGCCTATCACGTGCCAGCAACCGCCTACGACCGCCACGCGCTGCACACCTTCAGCATGTGGGAGGAGCCGCGCTGCAAGGCCGTCCACTCGCCGGAGCCCCCCGAGCCGCCGGAGCGCGAGCAGACCTGGACCCAGCTGGAGCCCAGCCTCCCACACACAGCTCTGCACGCCCACGCACAGGTACACACACACGCCCACCACGACGGCCAGCCCGATGACGCCGATGCAGAGTTGCCTAGCAACGAGCTGGCTTCCTCTGAGTGCGGAGGCTCGGAGAGAGGAGGAGGCGGAGCCAGCAGCAGCGATGACAGCTACAACTCCAACCTCAGCGAATCCGAGTGCGGCGACTCAGGCCTTGAGCCGGGGGAAGTCCCCCCAGTAAGTAACCTTAACAAAGTTTTATCCCCCGAGACAAGAAATACTATTTTTTGATTTGGCAAGTCGTTGATTGATTTTTTTGATTTCTATATATTTTGGGACACCTATGAAGTAGCTCTGATAAAAACGTTTGACCACCGTTCCATATCAATGCTCTTTTGAATGGTAACTATAACAACCATAGTAAACAATGGTTGAACTACAAGCAGGCTTCACAACAATGAAAACTGTAAACAAGCTACCCACCATTATTACTGTCAGTAGGCAAAGAAAGTAGTACAACAAACTAAACATGTCCGCTTCTTTGTAAACTGAACCGCATGTTTCCTTTGTGTGTTGTAAATGCATGACTATTGCCTACATACGTGAATTGGCACAAGGGGATAAGCGGGATAACAGCCTTTGAGGTGCCCTGATATACGGAATTAATGGACTTGGCAGAGGAAACTCGTTGTGGAGTTCTTTGCCTCTGCCTCATCCATTAACCCTTAAAGGAGTACCGTCACACCGGTGTGACGGGAATGTTGGGAAATGAACATTCTAAAGAATATCTGGGTTCATTGAATTCAACATAGAATTTTAGAACCTTCAATTGTTGCGGAACTTAGAATGTTTAAAAACCTACACCTTTAAGGGTTAAAGCCGTATATCGGGACACCTCAGTGGCTGTTATACCTTACTTAACATCCGTCCTCATCCAATCAGAGACGAGTAATTGCAAGTGGTTGTAAGAGGTGTTGGAACAGTGCGTTGCAGAGTGTCCGCTGGCTGTGAGCTGTGTGTGACCCCTCTATGTGTCTGCTCCGTCTCAGTACCAGACTGGGGGGATGAAGAAGAACACAAAGAGCTGGCGCCTGCCCCTGAGGAAGCCCACCGCTCGAGCCGTGCCGAGCGCTGTCAAGCAGCAGAACATCAGCGACGAAGGTCCGCGCTGCCGCGGGAAGCGCACGCACACACTCCACACAACACACATGTGTCATTGGGTCAACATCGGCTAAACTACTTCGCTTCCCTTTACCCCACAGAGCCTCCAGAATGTTCCGTGGCAGAGGGGGAAGAGCAGGAACTGGAGCAGTGGGCACGGCCGCTGGTGCAGCTGTGGAACAGCAGGGGGCGCTGTATCAGTGCCGAGCGCGAGTACAACGCTATGGTGGCCCAGAAGCGGCCACACTGTGCCATCTGCACCATGTTCATGCCTTACTATCAGGTACACAGTCTCACTCTGGTCACACATGGATGGAATCAGTGCATGTCATCATGATTTCTCTACACCCCGCTCCTCATATTCTGAATGAAACATCAGCCTAAAGGCATC
>NC_063189.1:22988689-23047744 GCF_017589495.1 Alosa alosa | reverse complement strand
AAGGGAAACGGCTAGTAGCTAACAGCTAGCACTTCAGTAGTCCAATACAATTAAATTCCAATGGACGTGTCTCAGTTTATACACACACACACACACATACATTAACTGTTGTTGCTGTTGCCTGCCATAGAAGCGCAATGTGCGTGAGGACCTGGTGGTGGGTCAGACAGTCATCAGCAAGCACAAGAACCTGCGCTACTACAGCTCCCGTGTCACACACATTACCTCACACACCTTCTATGAGGTCATGTTCGACGACGGCTCCTTCAGTAACGACACCTTCCCGGAGGACATTGTGGTGAGTGTGAGTATATGGGCTACTCAGTATTTTGTACCTTATGACCGGTGAGTTTTATTGTGATCAGAGTATAACTCTGTGTGTTGTATGTCTGTCTGTGTCTGCGTCTGTGTGTGTTGTATGTATGTATGTATGTATGTATGTATGTATGTACGTCTGTCTGTCTGTCTGTCTGTCTGTGTCTCTGTATCTGTGGTGTGTATTTGTGGTGTTTGTGTGTGTGTGTGTTTCAGAGCAGAGACTGTGCTGCGTTGGGTCCTCCTGAGGTGGGGGAGGTGGTTCAGGTGAAGTGGCCCGATGGACTCTACTACACCGCCAAATATCTTGGCTCTAATACAACACATATGTACCAGGTACACACACAGACACAGGCTCCAGTACAACACATATGTACCAGGTACACACACAGACACAGGCTCCAGTACAACACATATCACCATCACCAAGACTGACACAACACATGGGCACTCACCAGCTACACACACACACACACACACACACTTATAGTATCTAATACTGCTATTTCAATTTCAATTTTATTTGTAAGGGACAGTGTGCAATTAAAACAGAAATGTAACCATTTGATGCATTGCACCAGAGTTTTAGCCTTGGGCTAATTTACATCTGCATCTGGGCATTTACATCTGGGCTAATTATCACACATTGACATATGGTACTGTGCATATTCCCTCACAAGTCTCACAAGTACATGCACACTCATGTACACAGACACACCCACACACGGCTTACTTGTGTGTTCTTGTGTGGTGGTGGTGTGTCAGGTGGAGTTTGAGGACGGCTTTCATGTACACAAACACACCCACACACACGCTTACTTGTGTATTCTTGTGTGGTGGTGGTGTGTCAGGTGGAGTTTGAGGACGGCTCTCAGGTAACGGCCAAGAGAGAGGACATCTACACTCTGGACGAAGACCTGCCCAAGAAGGTCAAAGGACGACTTGTGAGTAGACCTCCGAACACCACAGCCTTTTTACCCACTTTCATCTCTACAAAGTGCATTCATATACACAGATACACTCAGACACACACACATTCTCAGCAGAATGGACATAAACAGTAAGTTTTAGTAATTTTGTGTGTGTGTGTGTGTGTGTGGGTGCGCGCACATGTGCACTGCTTAGTCTACAGCCTCCAGCATGCGTTTCCAGGACGCTTTTTTCACCTCGCAGGGAGAGCGGAAGAGACAGAGGACCCCCAACTCCCGCTTCCAGAGAGACTACATCACCAAGAGCAGCTGAGGGACGCTCACAGGAGACTCAAGTGTGTCACCATGGGACAGTTACTCTAAAATGTCAGGGAAATGCAATTTTTGAAAGTTGAAACAAAAAACAGTGAATGTTTTCTTCTGAGGACTTCCCATGTATGTGGGTTTTCCTTGAAATGGACAACTTTTTAGTTTTTCTCTTTTGGTCCTTTTGTTCTGATCAGTGCATGTTAAGCGTGACTGCTCCTGCAGAGGGCAGTGTCCTACTTCTAACTCGTTTTTAATAGAAAACTAACGAAAGCTACTGTCGCCGTGTCTGCTGAAGCACTTTGTCTTAACTATTTAACTTGATTGGATGGGTTTGTTTATTTATTGGGATCTTCCCTCTCCCGTATGTGTCAACCATAGCTGTACAATACTGATTAAAAATATTTATGATTATTTTGTGTCAGAATGTGATTAAGGGCTTTCCTTTTTCCTTTCTTTCACCTTCGCTCTCTTTATATCAGACACAAGTACAGATTTTTACCCAGCTCATACTCAACAGGCAATACATCCACAAAGCAGACACACCAGTACATCATGTGCTTAAGAGGTGAGCCGTTTGGTGTTTCTGAGGTAGATGTAATTCCTGAGATAAAGCAGGATCTGAAGCATGTGCAGTAGCCCCACACTCTCCCTCTGAAGGTAAGTGGTCACATCAGCATTTAGCCACCTCAGCAGCTCCAGGCAGACTACTACATGGCCAACCAACACGGAGGCAAGTGACCTTCACAAAGCCATCAGACATCTGTGAGCAGATGTAAGCACGGCATTATAAGGCACCACTCTCCTTTTCATTATGGTTCACCTTGAGCATGGTCAATAAAAGCAATAGAGTTCATAAAATAATTGGTAACACTTCACTTGAAGGTATCTCCAGAAGAGTGACGTGACACTTTCAAAACCCTAACATTAACCCTAACCTGTCATGGCAAAAGCCGAATGACACTAACTCTAACCTGTCATGACAAAAAACGAATGACACTTAATGACAGAAGTGTTACGTCATAAACCTTTATGAATTGTTTATAATGTTTGACACGTTCATGTCATTGTCATGTAACTCTTAAGTAGATACCTTCAATTAAAGTGTAACCAAATAATTTATAATGCAGACTATTTACTTACTGTGAAAAACCTAAAATCATGTGGCAAATCAAATGTGTCTTTGCTAGACTCTGTAAAAGTAATGCATATTTTAGCAGCAGTACACATCAGATAGAGGACAAGTAGAAAGCAAAGGAGACTTGACCACATTCTTGGAGGAGACAGGTGGAGCATCCCAAAATTAGGGATGGAGTGCCAGGAAGATGCGTCTGTTGGAGGCCTTTGCTGAGCCTCAGTTCGGATGGACTTATTAGGAAACATCGCATGTCCCATTAGAACTCACAGAATGTGATGGAAAGAGCCTTAGGAAGTAGCTGCTCGGTAAAACCACTGCGGTGTTGGTGTGACTGTCAGAGCCAGAGTGGAGTTATTGGTGTAATTTTAGTTTGCATGAGGTGGAAGGAGAGCAGAGCTTCAGTGGCACAGAGGACAGAGTGAGGCTCACGTTGTCAGGCAGTCAGCAATTCTTTCCCTCTCACACCCACGCACACTTCAGCTCAAGTCACCAGGAGACCACCTGCACAGTTGAGTTGATGGCAGTCAACCGATCCCCAAGAACGAGTCCGTCTCCTCCAGGCTGAGTCAGGGAGCCATGAAGCTCTTCTCCTCAGTGCTCGCATGCATGTGCTCACATGATCAGTCACAATTTAATTCACCAAGGAAGCCACTCAATATTATTGAATGACAATGTGTTGAGCCATGTTTTCAACTGAATGTATATAACGGGCTGATCCAATTAGTCCTTTTGTCTCTAGATGGCAGTACAGTATTGTCAGCCTTATCTAATGTAATAGGAACTGTCTCATATTTTGTCTTTCCCCCTCAGTCTTCCATGCTATTAGACACCTAATTAGTTCTTCTCAACTGACATAGGCCTACTTAGCTAACCTACATTGTCAAATTTGTTTTAATTCATTTAATATCATTTTAGTTTGAATATTAATGCTGCCTATTCTTTTACACTGCATTCCCTTAAAATAACAAAAGTCACAGTGTAATCTGTGATGGGGTAAATGTGTCTAATTTAATACAAATGATTTTTGAGGTTCTAAAAAAAAGTCTAATTCAATACTCCTGTGGGAATTTTACACTAACATTTTATTCTCTGAAATTGTTTTATTTTATTGAAAAAATTACACAGTCGTTATCCTAAGATCCCATTCCCATTCTGTATCTTGAGACACAACTGTCGCAATGTTAAAAAATGTAATTATTAAAATAATGTTAAATTGTTACAAAAAGATTAAGGATTGTGTGCAACACAATTTTTGAAATGTGCTATTTCTGGTATCTGCTATGTGCACCAGACTTAAGTGTGTGTGTGTGTTTAGTATTAGGTCAGTGAACATTGCCCTAGGTGAAGCAGAAGGTCCTTGTCCGAATCGGCTTAAAATAGGCACAGACATGTGCTGTGTATGAGTGTGTGTGCGTGCATGTGAACATGTGCACACTGCACTGTTTGCCACACAACATACTTTCTTAAGTTCCAGAAGCTTGGTAGACACACACACACAGTTATAAAATCTGTAGGCGGCTTTGTCCCCCTCCTTGCCCTTATGTCACAGTGGACATCTTCTTTGTGACCCCGAGGCACCAAGTCAACTACCTCCCTTTTTCCTTCAGTCTTTCTGTCCTCCATGCGTTCCTTATTCATACTGTTACATAATAGTATACCCTATTTATTTTTTGTTTGTATGTTCTCTGTATGTGTTTTATGTCCTTGAATGGACAGATATTTGCAAACCTTAATTTCGAGTGTGTGTGTGTGTGTGAGAGAGAGAAAGAGAGATACTGTTTTCTCCTCTGTCTCTCCTCTGCAGCATGCTGGCATCCCGCCATGCTCCAGGCTGGCTGTCCCCTCTGCTCACACTCCAACACACACACTCACACACACACACACTTCAAGGGGCAGAACACTGTCTCTATCTCGCAGATCATTAGGTGTGAAAAGGCTTTCCTACAAGCATATAGCATCTCTATAAAATGTTAATGTGAACTCTGAAGCGACCTATACTTTAAAAAGTAAAGTAAATAAATAAAAAATAAAAATACATTTTAAAAAACTGCATACAAACTCAATACAAGTAAGTAATTTCACAGAACATCTAACCATGCCACATACTGTGAGAAAGACACAAGTCTTCATACCCCATGTTCTGAAACCACTTGAATAAAAGGACAGATACCAACGGATCACATGGCCTAATTTAGCCCTCTATGCGCCTCCCGTTGTGATTCAGAGCGAGCACTATAATATTTCCTGACAGACGGGACGGACGCAAGCAGAGCACTGAAGCTGACAATGGGAGAAGTTTCTTATATTTTCCAGCATTTTTTATCTTCTAATACCAGTAGATAAAAAATGTATTGATACCAAATATAGAGCTAATTTAGTTAAGACTTGTACTCGATAACTCGGAAGAGGACACTGGGCATATCACACGTTTTCTAAAGTGGTCATAGACATCACTAGACTAGATTACTTACCTTATCCAAAGCTATAGCATCCCTTAATAAAAAATCGAACACGGTCGCGAATCGGTCATTCAGCAGAAACTCGTGCCTGGGACTTTCCGTGAAATTTCGCGCGAGACCCACAGCCACTGCGCATGCAGTCGGGACAGGTGCTGGCTGGCAGAATTCATCTTCCGAGGAGAAAAGAGGCTCTTCCAGTCTCACATACCTACACACTCAGTCAGTCAGTGATACGAGGAGACACTGGGGGTGCGGACAGCGATGTTTGTGTGAGTCGGACACCCTGACATTCTCTCTCGCGCTATAAAAGGTAAGCAAAACGGCAAGCCTTTGATGCAGTAATTCTCAAGGGCAGGCGCGAGGCTAAAAGCATGCATTTGCTTAATATATTTTCTAACTTCCCGAAGTCACTTCTCTGATGCATTTTTTAGTGGCGTGTATATTCGTGCGGTAGTTTTTGAGAGTGTGCTTTTGCCTGTGGTGGTGATGGTCATGATTAATGTTACTGTGCTCGCGAGCCTCACTGCGGACTAGGAGCTCGCGCGTGTTGGATCCTATCCCGACTTTTGACTCCCCCGCTTTGCGACTACTTCTCCGCTATCTCTGCTGTTAATTGATTACACAGGAGTGTCACTCACACACACGTCATCTCACACGTGTGTGTACGAGTTGATAGGTTGAGTCAGCATTATGATAAATTTTGCTGAGGCTGTGCCATTCGATTGTCGCTTGTTATGCCCGAAAAGGGTATGCTCATTTAAAAATGCATAATTTTTTACATTAGGCTAATGCCTTTTAAAATGACATATTATTTAATTAGTTGTGTGTGTGTGTGTGTGTGTGTGTGTGTAAGGGAGAGATGAATCGACTGTGATTGAGCTCATCCAACTGTGACTTTCCATCTGATGGCTGATAACATTGTCTCTGTTTGCAGGAGTAGTAATGGCGTGGGGTAAACTTGCTCTGTTGCTGGTGCTGTTGCTTTGTTCTGTGGTTGCATCAGCACCAAAATCCAAGGGGAAGAAGGCCAAACAGGTCATCTGTCCTTCGTGAGTGAACACAAACTGTGCACAGAAGTTCTGTTGTCTCTATGTCCTAAGCTCATGTACATTTGCATACTGATGTGCTACACCCACCTACTGTCTAGGCTGTACATATTACTGTAGATATGTCCCTATATGCTCTGGTCCTGTCTCAGCATGAAAATGAGAAAGACGGCTGCAGCATCACACCCCTCCTCCCCCATAGACCCACACTTAAAGCAGCCACTGTCTGTGTTGGGTGTAGGGACAGTAAGACCACAGGCACAGTCTAGCTACTTCTCCTGTAGTCAGATTAAAGTTACCAAGAACAATATTATTATTATTATTATTATTATTATTATTATTATTGTGGATATTATGCATAGTGAATTTGGACATCTTAGTTGGTTTGTCTCACAGACCTATCACAGTTATAATAAAACTTAAATCAGTTTTATCATCCAGCGTCTGTTAGAGCAGCTCAGCTAGCAGATTGAAGTGTGTATTTATATCTATCTGATAAAATTGGACTCTGCATTTCTGGATGGTAAAGTATTGTAAGCATGGACTGTATAAATTACAACAAGTACAACTTACAACTTACAACTTACAACAAGTCTTACTGATCCTAGCACTCACCAGTCGTCTCAAACTGACAAGTAGCTGTTAAAAACAGCACTCACTGATGCACTTATTCTTACTGTACTCTAATGTTTTTAAATTGTCCTAAAATTGTTGAGAACTGCTCTAAAACTTAAACTGTTTACTATGTTGTTAGTCGCTTTGGCTAAAAAGCGTCAGCCAAATGTAGTGTAATGTAATAAATTGTAAGGGCATGATACAGTAAAATATTATTGTTTGTAGGTAGGTGAAAGATGACTGTATTGGTGGTGTCTACTGGGAAAAGCTGTTGGTCTGACTTGAATATTGACAAATCTTGACAGAGCCTTTTTGCTTTTACTTCTGACTCTGGTCCAGTATCATATTGTAACTTCAGAACCACCTCAACATGAGTGTTCACCCTGTTGTGAATGTTATCTGAGCGTCTCTTTACCCTGTAGTTGATGTTGGTGTGTTTTGTGACCAGCTGTTATGTGTGCACACAATCAGCTGTGCTCCAGGGGAAAGAGGGTGAGCTCCCACTATTAGGAATCACTGCAGATAGGTTGGAGCCAAAGGCTGTGGATCTCATGCCATCCCAAGCCTGTGAGGCCACGCTGGGTAATCGGATGTAATACAACTGATGTGAAGATTAGATAGAAGACAAAGGTGCAACACACATCCGTGTAGACTCATAAGCAGACATATAGACCAGTTTATTTCCTGTCATTGTCCACTTCCAGTCAGTTAAAGTTCATAGTGAAGGAGAGTAGAATCTGCACCGATTTTCAGTCTTGTGTCAAAGCGGCAGGCACCAGCTCACATCCATTTGTCCAGAGTCATCGGTGAGTGTGTGCACTCTCATCCTTTACTATAACTCAGGGTGCGTGCTGTGCTTCAGTAACAGCCATCCAGAGACCCACAGCCTCCAGAGTCAGGCAGCAGGAGCACTTCTCTCTGGCCCCACTCTACCACCCAGCTGCCCCCACACCAGCCTGACAAACGCACAGCACTCCACATCTAATACATCTGTGGGAACAGCACTGCACATCTAATACATCAGCACTGCACATCTAATACATATGTGGGAACAGCACTGCACATCTAATACATCAGCACTGCACATCTAATACATATGTGGGAACAGCACTGCACATCTAATATGTGGGAACAGCACTGCACATCTAATACATCAGCACTGCACATCTAATACATATGTGGGAACAGCACTCCACATCTAATACATATGTGGGAACAGCACTGCACATCTAATACATCAGCACTCCACATCTAATACATATGTGGGAACAGCACTGCACATCTAATACATATGTGGGAACAGCACTGCACATCGAATACATATGTGGGAACAGCACTGCACATCTAATACATCAGCACTGCACATCTAATACATATGTGGGAACAGCACTGCACATCTAATACATCAGCACTGCACATCTAATACATATGTGGGAACAGCACTGCACATCTAATATGTGGGAACAGCACTGCACATCTAATACATCAGCACTGCACATCTAATACATATGTGGGAACAGCACTGCACATCTAATACATCAGCACTCCACATCTAATACATATGTGGGAACAGCACTGCACATCTAATACATATGTGGGAACAGCACTGCACATCGAATACATATGTGGGAACAGCACTGCACATCTAATACATCAGCACTGCACATCTAATACATCTGTGTGAACAGCACTCCACATCTAATACATATCTGGGAACAGCACTGCACATCTAATACATATGTGGGAACAGCACTGCACATCTAATACATATGTGGGAACAGCACTGCACATCTAATACATCAGCACTGCACATCTAATACATATGTGGGAACAGCACTGCACATCTAATACATCAGCACTGCACATCTAATACATCAGCACTGCACATCTAATACATATGTGGGAACAGCACTGCACATCTAATACATATGTGGGAACAGCACTGCACATCTAATACATCTGTGGGAACAGCACTGCAATTGCGCTGCAGGAGCCACAGCAGAGAATACCTGTGAATGCAACTGCTCTCTTTGTCAGAAATAGAGAGCACGGATATTACAATCACTGACCAGTTACTCATTTGCTGTCATTTGTCCTAGTTTTTAGATAGTAGTTCAGATTAATCTTATTGTTCTTGTCAGTGTAATTGTGGACATTTTGCTGTTTAGTGTAGAGTGCACTGTAGGTGTTTGTGGGATTACACTGATACTGCAGTTGTATGTGTGGTTGTGTTTATCTTTGCTGCTAGTTGTGTGGGCTTGGCAGCGGCCAGGCTGCTACGCGGCGTTAGTGCACTAGTGTTTGATGTTGTGTGGTGGCCTGTGAGGAGAGTGCACTGAGGGTGCTTTTGGGTGCTTCTCTCTGCCCTTGTCTGTGGTGTTTGACTCATCAGCAGGGCAGCTCTGACCTGTGGGCTAAAGCTCCCTGAAACATCCAAACAGAGAGGCACGCACACATACATCCACGTCACACCCAAACCCCACTCACTTCCAGTAGCCGCCAACGGCCTGCACCACTCAACACAGGACCAGCATGACTACATTAGACCAGCAACTCCCCCAAACACAGGATCCGCCTGGAGTGTTGTGTGTTCATATAAGTCTTTCAACTGAAGCAGACTCAACGCTCATATTTTGGTAACATGTTGTTTTTTACATTGACAGGCAGCTGTCAGCTGAGGACTTGGATCGAGTCCCTGCCAATTCAACTAGCAATATCCTTAACAGACTTCTGGTCACATATGACTCCCGCATAAGGCCCAACTTTAAAGGTTTGTCCTAACGGTCGCAACTGTAATGCCGATTTTTAATCTGGCCTGGACAGAGCCTCTGATTTTGTTTGTTTGTTTGTTTGTTTGCTGTGAGATTAGCTGGCAAGCCACTTGTTCATCCAGATCAGTGATATCAGATTATGTTATTCTAGAGGATGAGGCCAGATAGATCACAGCATGGTGTCCCTAAGGAAACATGTACCTCACATACTGCACAATGTGACAGTTATGACTGCTATAATTACATTGTTTTAAAGCAGCAGGAACATTATGATGATTTAGGCAAGGAGGTTTAGAGGCCTACGCACAATGTTGACTATTTTTTCTTTTCCGTTGAGATCACCATGATTTAACAGTGTAGCTCTCTTGTAGAGGTCTTAGTTCCTATTCAGCTCTTTCCTGTGAACATGTTTATTCTCCCAGCCTTTTCATTATCATGGTCTGAATCTTTAAATCTTCCTGGAGCTATGATGAGATTCCATGTAATATTTATAAAGGAGAACTATTAGCCTGTTACTGTTGCAGACTTTCTTCTTAACTCATTCATGGTAATTCATTTTACTAGTGTTTATTTACTGTGTTTGTCACTTAGGGCTTTATAAAATATGTAACTGCTCTTCTGTTCTAGCCTATGTTCCCCAAATCCTCTCTCTCTCTCTCTCTCTTTCTCTCTCACACACACACACATACACAGGGAGAGAGGGAGACATCAGTACTAATGTGTGTATGGTGATTTGTTTTTTAGGAATACCTGTAGAGGATAGAGTGAACATTTTCATCAACAGTTTTGGATCAATTCAGGAAACCACAATGGTATGAGTTTGTGTGTGTGTGTACTGGTCTACAGTATGTACATAATTTACAGACATTGCTGATGTACAATTTTATAAACCAGTGTATTTGTATAACATAATGAATAGTGGATCCATAGTATGACTAATATGTATTGTCTGCATATTTAAAATGATTGAATTGTGTGTGTGTGTGTGTGTGTGTGTGTACACATGTAGGACTACCGGGTGAATATCTTCCTGAGGCAGCGCTGGAATGACCCTCGGCTGCGTCTCCCTGCTGACTTCAAGTCCGACGCCCTGACAGTGGACCCAAAGATGTTCCAGTGCCTCTGGAAACCCGACTTGTTCTTCGCCAACGAGAAGAATGCCAACTTCCACGACGTGACACAGGACAACATTTTACTTTTCATCTTCCGCAATGGAGATGTACTCATCAGCATGAGGTGACCACACATACACACACATGCACAAATGCATAATCAAGGTCTATCAAGGCCCATAAATGTCCGCATTAATATATTCATTTTGTGATTGATAGACGCTACTATATGTAATCCATTCCTCCTCAACACAGATTTCTGGTTCAGTCTTAAATCAATAGTACAGAATAATCAGAAGTGACTGCACATGTGTGTTAGAGTGTGTGGTTTTTATGAAAGTGTGTTAGTTGTGGCTTTATGGAGTGGTCTGTAAAGGTCTTTATGGCAGTGAAGTAGAGGGAATATTCTAGATCTTTATCTGCCATGTGTGCAGAGCCTGAGGGGCCAACCCCCCCCCTCTCTCTCTCTTTCTCTCTCTTTCTCTCTCTCGCTGTGTGTGTGTGTGTGTGTGTCCCTCTCTATCTTGCGCTTTCCCCTCCTCCCTCTGTCATCTGCCTTTGAACCACCACATGCAGGCAAAGGCTAATGAAGCCTGCAGAGCTCTTAGAAACTCACACACACAGCTATTTCCCCCTACGTGGGGTCTCCCACTTACAATCACACAAACACACATACACGTAAAACACACACACACACACACACACACACACACACACACACACACACACACACATAAGTAGTAATTCCAATCTGGTGCAATATAACAGTATTGTCAAATATTTTCTTTACATGATGCAACTGCTCCCACTTTGATATCATTTTAAAAGGTTTTATTCTACGGTGGCAATGCAAAGTCTATGGGGGAAAATAAGCTTGTTTTCTGTTAATATCTCAAAAAGTAAAAGTTTACAAAAAAGGAAAATACATTGCTTAGGTGTCACACCTCTTTCAAAACCTATGTTACAAAGTTTGAACGTAGGTTCTACGTTAAACGGTTGAAGCTGAATTAAACGCAGACATTTTGGATAGAAGAATAATAAATGATAAGCAGCAAACCTGACCTTCCGCATGTGTGTTGGGGAGCGCAATGTTCCAACATTCCAAGCAGTATACTGCAAAATCACAGTGATTTCTTGCTTTTCAACCGCGGTAAGAAAAAATCCACACCGTCCCAACCCTAATCAACATTCATTAAACTATCTGCCTATCAACATCCATTAAACTATCTGCCAATCAACAGCCATTAAACTATTTGCCTATCAACATGCATTAAACTATCAGTCTATCAACACATTTTAAACTATCTACATTCAACTTTTAAACTGTCTACTTTTAAACTATCAACTTTCATTAAACTATGGAACCACCATGTCTATCCTATCAACACCTTAGTAACCATCTCTGCATTGTCTGTTTTAACTATACATGATATTTTACATAGCAACTTTTGCATTTTCATGCACTGGTAATTCCTTGGAATAGCTTTTCTAGTTATCATTATTGACTTTTGTGAATGTAACAAAACTTTCTGTGCAGGTTGTCTATCACTCTCTCCTGTCCACTGGCCTTGCAGCTATTTCCCATGGATACCCAGCACTGCAAGATTCAGCTTGAAAGCTGTGGGTCCAGTCTGCTTGTCTTCCTCCTTCTCTCTCAAAATCACATAATACTACATATTCATTTTCATTATGTAATGCACAGCATTTCAAATTAATGTAAATGTAAAAAGTCCATTTAGACTGTGTGTGTGTGTGTATGTGTGTGTGTGTGTGTGTGTGTGGGCATGTGTGTGTGCACATGTGTTTGTGCTTGTGTACACATGCGTGTGCATGTGTGTCTGTGTGTGTGTGTGTGTGTTTACTGCTGCAGTTGGATACACCACAAAGGACCTGGTATTCATGTGGCAGTCTGGAGACCCTGTGCAGATGGATGAGATTGCCTTACCTCAGTTTGATGTCAAACAGGAGGACATTAAATATGCCAACTGCACCAAGTTCTACCCTGGGACAGGTAATGTACACTCACACATGCACACACACTCACACCCACATACATGTGTGGAGTGGACTGAACTGGCTCATGCATAACTACAGGCACACAGATACATTCAGTTTAACCGAACATGGACATTTCCCCCACATTTAGTCATACAGTAGGTTTAGCATAGAGTGAAGACGTTTTTTTACAGTGAGCAAGAAAACTGAGTCACTAGTAGTTCAGACTTAGCATACGCAATGGTTCAGTGTGGTCATGCACAGTACCTAGGGTACAGTACACATGGGAAAGTGGACATACCTGAAGTATGTATGTGTGTGTTTCTGTGTATGTGTGTATGTGGGGGGGGGGGGGGGGGGGGGGCTTCAGAGAGAGAGAGAGAGTGTGTGTAGGGTGTGTGTGTGTGTGTGTGTGTGTGTGTGTGTGGCAGAGGATACGTGTGACTCATGTGGTATATAAATAACCTGCAGCAAGACTCATAAATCATCCCAAGTAAACAAAAACCTTAACTGTGCTCCACATGGACATGTCTATATTCATGCACATTCAGGTACACACACACACACACACACACACACACAATTACCTCTGGACTTCCCTTATATAATTACACATACAGATGTTGTACAGGGATACAGAGTATGTGGAGGGGTTTTTGTATAACAGATGACGTCCTGATGGAATGGAGTAATTGAACTCCCAGGAAAAGCCATTGTGACGGGATGCAGAGTAAATGAGTGAATGAGATCAGGAAGGACAAAATAGAGGAGAGGGGAGAACTATGAGGGAATGAGAGGGTTATAGGAGGGGTAACACATGAAGGAATCTGTTTTAAATTTCATGCTGGTGTGTGTGTTTGTTTGTGTGTATGTGTGTGTGTGTGTGTGTGTGTGTGCGCACACGTGTGCGTGTGTGTACATGTGTGTACATGTGTGTACATGTGTGTGTTCTGTAGGTCATTACACGTGTGTGGAGGTGATCTTTACGCTGCGGCGGCAAGTGGGCTTCTACATGATGGGCGTGTACGCGCCCACGCTGCTCATCGTGGTGCTCTCCTGGCTCGCCTTCTGGATCAACCCCGACGCCAGCGCCGCCCGCATTCCCTTAGGTCAGCCGCCCTGCCAGTCTCTCGCCAGAGCCCGCCCACACACCCCTCTGCTCCTCTCATCTCTCCTTCCATCTCTCATAGGCTCCTCCCTTTCTCTCCCTCCTCTCATCCGCCCATCTGTCCATCCCAGGGCTCCACCCCTCTGTCAGGTCAGAGCTCTTTCTCCTCTCTTTTTCCTGTCGTGGGTGTACTGGGGTGGGAGTGGAGGGGACCAATGGCACTGTCATGAGGAGACTCACTGGCCTCTCACTCATCCTGCTGCCCTGCCCTGCCCGCTCCTAATCTATGACTGTGTTCTTCTCTCCATACTCCCACTCCCTCATCTCTCTCTCTCATCCTCTCTTGGTCATTTTCTCTCTCTCTCTCTACCACTCCTGCTGTAGGTATTCTCTCTGTTCTGTCCCTCTCCTCTGAGTGTACATCTCTAGCGTCAGACCTGCCCAAGGTGTCCTATGTGAAGGCTATTGATATTTGGATGTTGACCTGCCTGTTCTACGGGTTTGCCTCTCTGGTGGAGTACGCCGTTGTCCAGGTGTGTTTGTGTGGCTGTGTGTTGTGCATGGGTCAGTGTGTGTGAATGTACATTATATATGTACTTGTGTGAATGATTGTGTGTGTGTGTGTGTGTGTGTGTGTGTGTGTGTGTGTGTGTGTGTGTGTGTGTGTGTGTGTGTGTGTGTGTGTGTGTGTGTGTGTGTGTGTGTGTGATATTGGATATGGTTTGCACTATGCTGCTGTACACTGTATATACTGTACGGGTGTGTTTGTGTGTTGCTCAGGTGATGCTGAATAGCCCAAAGCGGATAGAGGAAGAGAAAGCACGAATGGCACAGAAAGAGAAGGAGAAGGAAGAAAAGGAGGCGAAGAACAAGACACCCTCCAAAACCCCCAACACTATCAATGGCACAGGGGGCACCCCCATACATGTCAGCACACTGCAGGTCTGTGTGTGTCTGTGTCTATGTGTGTGTGTGTGTGTGTGTGTGTGTGTGTGTGTGTGTGTGTTTGTGTGTGTGTGTGTGTGTGTGTGTGTCTGTGTGTGTCTGTGTGTGTGTGTGTGTTTTTGTGTGGGTGGTTGTGTGTGTATTTGTGTGTGTGTGTGTGTGTGTGTGTGTGTGTGTGTGTGTGTGTGTGTGATTTTGCATAGATGTGTGTTTGTGTTTGTGTGTTTTTGACTCTAATCAGTCAACCAAAACAGCCTCATGATTCATGTTGATGATGCCTGTGTTTTGATGTTATTATATTTTGACATTTATTTTCAATTACGTCCAACAGCTCCCCACTCTCCACACTCAAATTAGCTCCACTGTAGTGTCTTTGTTCCAAAAAAGTAACACTGTTGCTTATTTGTGCTGTGAAGCATAATGGCTGTGAAGGCCATTGTTTTCTTCCCAATTAGGCAGATCAGATCAGAGAGTGGCCTGAGAACCATGTGCTGTCCAGTTTCATGCAGTTCAGGAATCATGACATCTCTCTTAACTGCTGTAAAGAATAGGAACTGATTTACAGGTGCTTTGTCAACTCTAGTGTTGCTTCCATGTCAGCTATGTGTAACTTATACCACATGTGTAACTTGTTCCATAGGTGCTCTAGTTGTAGTGAGTGTGTCAGGACCACGGCCAGACCTCATACTACGTGGGCAGAGCTGTCCGTGGTGCTGAAATAGCCTTGAGTCCATTCTGCTAGCTGTCACTCAACACCCAGCAAAAGAAATGCCCCGTGGTCATTACTTAGTCAACATCAGCTGTTGCAGTTTCCACATATAATTTCTGCCACCTTTTAATGGACCTCAAAGAATGTTCTGTAGAAATGAGGCCAACGCTACAGCTGCAGAAGAAAACCTACATAGCATCTGTCTCTCTTTCCTTCTTGCATATGATATGGTGAAAGTCACACTTGTGATAGTACAATGGCAAAGACAATCAAATATTAAATAACATTTTCAGGAAAGATTATCAAATTGATATATCGATGTATCGATATAGCGATGAAGACACTAAATGTCTATGAAACTATATGCAGAAAATGATTATGGCTCTTGCTAGTCCTGAATGTTCCTCTCTACACTATGGGCTTGCATGACAGACATCCAGCAGTAGCAGAAAGGTCATAATTACTCTCTCTCTCTCTGAGAGTGAGAGAGTGGAAGAGCGTGTGCGCGAGGGAAAAAAAGGCACATTTGATGGAATGGCTGTAATTGCGGTGGGTTACAGTGAGCGTTCTCAGTGAAATGGCAGGGGAGTAAAAGCAGGGGCCTCTGGGAGATGGGGTTTTATCTGTTCTGACAGCAGGGAGAGAACTAGAGCACATGACCACTAACCTTTGTGTGTGTGTGTGCGAGGGAGAGAGAGAGAGAGAGAGAGAGAGAGAGAGAGAGAGAGAGAGAATATGAAGGTGCATGTTGATTTTTTTTAGTGACAGGTTTGTGCTGTTTTTAAAATATGATATGGCGGTGTATGGTTGGGTGGGTGTGGTGATGTACAAAAAGGTGGCCAGTAAACTGAGTGGAGTTTGGGTCTGTAGATTGTGTGGGTATTAGTTTTTCTCGATTGCTTTGATGCTTGTGTCAACTCTGACATCACATTTTCAAAACAGTTAACACCCATGTCTGAACAAAAGCACTCTGGCCAAAATGACATATTTTGCTTGCAAATTTTGTCTTCAAACAACACATCCTGCCATCAGATCACTGTGATTTCAATCAATCATTACACACTGGACAACAAAATGCAAAAATATAGTTCTCAAAATGAGCATTTTTGCTATGTCTGTTCCATTTCTTTCTCATTTTTCTGGTATCAGAAAAAAACTGTGAACAGTCTAAATGTACTGAATAAAAAATAATTGTATTAATTCCTCTCAAGATGTAACTGTCATTGACATGTAAGACTTGCCCCTAGACAAGACAAATTTCATTGAACTACAACTTGTAATTTTTCATCGAAATAGACCTACAGCAAACACCTTTTGTACTGTTTTCTTCACCAAATAGGCAATACAATACTTTCTCTAAATGTGCATTAGATCCATACTTGCAAATCACAACACAGAACAGACATGTTTGCTGATTGAAGAATTGTGCAAAGGAGTTTCACACAGGTGTATCAGAGATTATAAGTATAAGTATATATACTCTTTTGATCCCATGAGGGAAATTTGGTCTCTGCATTTATCCCAATCCGTGAAACACACTCAGCACACAGTGAGGTGAAGCACACACTAATCCCGGCACAGTGAGCTGCCTGCAACAACAGCGGCGCTCGGGGAGCAGTGAGGGGTTAGGTGCCTTGCTCAAAGCGTGCCTACTGGTCGGGGTTCGAACCGGCAACCCTCCGGTTACAAGTCCGAAGCGCTAACCAGTAGGCCACAGCTGCCCCTAGATTCAGACTTGGCAAGGAATCTCTACCACCTGTGAAAAGATGTTTTCCTTTGGTTTAGCATGGGGAAACCAATAGAGTTTGGGGTCTTTGAATGACATCTGTGTTAACTGTTTAGCAAAAGGGTGTTAAAGCAGGTCAAAGCAATTGAGAAAAACTGTAATATTAGGAAAGTTCTGGTATTGGAGCAAGCTCCAAAGGGGTCATGATGGGCAGGTAAGTGGTCAGTGCACGCCTCTATAAGTGTTAAACTGGCATGTTGTCTAGTCCCCAGGGACTAGAGCTGTGGCCCTATGCCATATGTTATGCCCAGAGGAGAGAGGTGGCTGTTTGCCAGAATCACTCAGATGATGAAGCTGGGCTGTCATGTGTGTGTGTGTGTGTGTGTGTGTGTGTGTGTGTCTGTCTGTGAGTGTGTGTGTGCATGTGTGTGTCTTTCTGTAGGATTAATCAGCAGGATTGATGTGCTGAAGTGACTCTGCTCTTGCTCTCCTCTGCTGTGTGTGTAGGTTGTGGAGACCCGTTGTAAGAAAGTATGCACCTCCAAGTCGGACCTGCGCTCCAATGACTTCAGTATTGTCGGCTCACTGCCTCGGGATTTCGAGCTGTCCAACTTTGACTGCTATGGGAAGCCCATCGAAGTCAACAATGGTCCGGGCAACAAGAAGAACAAGAACAACAAGAAGCCCGCTCCTGCCAAACCAATCATTCCGTCAGCAGCCAAGCGCGTCGACCTGTATGCCCGGGCCCTCTTCCCATTCACCTTCCTCTTCTTCAATGTCATCTACTGGTCTGTGTACCTGTGACCAGCGTAGAGGACCTCAGTGTGGATGCATAGAAACACATGAACACAAGTCACCATACATACTCCTTCAGTCTGAAAGTGTGTGTCATTAATGTGTGTGTGTGTGAGAGAGAGAGAGAGAGAGAGAGTGTGTGTGTGTGTCTGTGTGTAAAAGGATTTGGTTTCACCTCAGCACAACGCATAGGCTAAAAAAAAATATTGGTTCCGATAACTTGGTTTGGTTTGCACTCTAACCTGGATAAGAAAAGCAACTCTTGCCAGCTTTTCCTTACTGGAGGTTTCTGTGACTGATGTGGCCCAGCTCAGTGTGTGGAGGAGTGCTGAGGAGCTGGAGCGGTGCTGATGAGGACGACTCTCCCTGGAGGACTACACACACTGGAGGATGCCATTCCTGCAGGTACTGCCCAAGTGGACTGACGCAGAGGAGGCTGGGGAGTGGAGGAGCCTCGGACGTGGTGTATGAGTTGGTCACAGCACACTCCTGTCGTCTCTCAAGCTGTTTCTCTGTAGTCCATACCTGGGAGAGTTTTTTTTTTGTATGGGGGAAACGGGCATCCTCAGCTCTGTCCTTCTGTTTCTATTGTTTTGCACCGAAGCTATCTTTCCAGTGTTCAAGTCTTCCACTATTCAAGTTGAATTTTAACAGCATAACTGCTGAAGGTGTGTGTGTGTGTGTGTGTGTGTGTGTGTGTGTGTGTGTGTGTGTGTGTGACTGAGTGAGTGATTACAATTTGCATCTGAACTGCTTCAAAGCAAAATAACCCACAACGGGATTGCTGTCTGTGTGCGTGTGTGTGTGGTTTGTGTGTGTGTGTATTTAAATACCTTGCACGCTGAAGTAAAGACATTAATCCATTTACTAATATATGCAGACCTTTCTGTATTTAAATAGCTCCAGGCTGGGGTTTTAAACGTGAGAGTAGAGGGACAGGAACAGCACTGGGTACTGTGCGTATGTGCACGTGCATGTATGTATGTGTATGTGCCAGGCTGCTGGTGGACAATTTCTCAGGGCACAGGATGCTTTAAAGGACTGATACTGGAATTATTGTAAATAACATGCATTATGGGAATGGCTTCTGTGTACAAACACATCATGAATAAAATAAACATATAAACATATTTTCTCTGTTTATTACTGTAATAAGTATAAGTACTTCTTTGATCCCATGAGGGAAATATGGTCTCTGCATTTATCCCAATCCGTGAATTAGTGAAACACACTCAGCACACAGTGAACAGAAGCACACACTAATCCCAACGCAGTGAGCTGCCTGCTACAGCGGTGCTCAGGGAGCAGTGCGTGGTTAGGTGCCTTGTTCGAGGGCACTTCAGCCGTTCCTACTGGTTAGGGTTCGAATCGGCGACCCTCTGGTTACAAGTCCGAATCGCTAACCAGTAGGCCACGGCTGCCTCTTAATACATGATTGCTCGTTTCTTCTTTGGTTGATTTACCATCAGTTGCTTCATGATGATAATGATGACATTTTTTTCCTGTTCAGTACCCAGACATGGTCAACCTTTCAAGTGCTCTCTCTAGCTATGAAACTGGGTTGAGATTTTTTCTTGTTCTTATGTCTGTCAAGCAATTCCATTGGCTATTTTTTAAACAGTAATATTAACTAAATTAACCATTTGGAATAGGAATTAATTAATCTAAATTAATCGCATATATAATTTTTGCTGTGAAAGTATTTTAAATATTTAAATTCAAATGAATCATTGAATAATCAGCATTAGTGACATTAAAGTTCAAAAACTCTTTTGTTATTATTTTCACTGTTCAAATAATGGCCATAATAATCTATGATATGACCTAATATGCTGAGGAAATAAATTCAAAAGTGCTTCAGGAAGAAGTTTTTTTTTCACATACAAGGCATTTCAGGCCACTGATATAACCTAGGGGACACAATGAAAATAAATTAACACTCCCCTCAATGTCAACACTTGCAGACATTGCAAAGGACTTTATTTTCAACACTTTATTTTTATCAACACCATCAGGCCTTGTTTTTTTAAAGTAAATGTTCCAATCAGTGATCCAGGCAGCACGTTTTCTCTCTAATTTTTACTGACTAGAACGGCTCGGGGTCAAAGGTCATACGGAATCGATTAATCTGCACTAATTTTTTTAATCAGTTATTTTTTCTCAAATTAATTAATCAGTTATTTTGACAGCCCTAATTTGGAATGATAGAAACATACCACGTTTCAGAGAGACATGAGAGTGTATTAAGTGATACTCAGTGTGTGCTTGGTCTTGGTCACGATGGGCTATCTTTGTGGAATAGTAAATAACTGGCTTTTACAGAATCCCTACATGGATGGAGCTTCTGAGCTTTCCTACAACAGCCCTCTGCTGCTCTCTGCTGGATATCTATTAAACTACACTAAAACCTACAAAAGGTCTGAGTGGCTGCTATATTCATGGCATCTGGGGAAAGTAGTTCTCTGTTCAGCCTCCCCTGAGGAGTGCACTGGCTCTAAGACGGCGCTGGACTGTGAGCTGACAGGATTGGCCTCTTTCCTCATGGTGGCTAACCTGGCTTTGACCTGGGGAGTTCCCCTCATGCTGGACCCTTTGTGTGTGAGGTATGTAACAGAAGCTGGCTTGGTTCCCAAAATCAGACCCCAAGTTGCTTCCAGATATGATGTTGGCCAAACATGCTGTTGGCTTTATGGCAGTTGTTCTTCAAAACAAGCATTCTTGGCAAGGCTCACTGCTCAAAACATACTTCCAGCCAAATCAAGGCCTTTCATCTTCAGATAAACCAAAAACACCTCATCTCAGGAAGCACATCCTAAAATGCTTGAGCCCAGAAGCTTTTTTAAGGAATGTCAGACAGGTGTCATATCAAAACATTGTTTATGAGTGAAATTCCGGTCAGAGCTCATCACCTGTCTCATAGCAACCTGCTCTGTCTGAAAAGTCACATACGCCTCTAAGAAAAAACCTGTGCAATATTTTCATAATAGTCCACCTTCAGTTCAGACATTTCCAAGCTATCTGACCAGTCTTTCTCCTCCTACTCAAGCAAGTAGGACACTTTTCGCACTGCCCTCTGCTGGACCTTTCATTTTGGGCTATTTCCACCCTTTTTCACAATTTTATTTTCACTGTCACAAGCAACACACATAGGGAAACCAACACATTTATACCCTGAACTATATTGGTTGGTTTTGAAATAAAATGGCTTTACATGAGCCAGCTAACTCAACTGGCAAGAACTGAATGGCAAGTCATCTTGAAGTTGGATTAAAACAAAATGCTCTCCTCCACCCCAAGACCAACGAGATCCTGTGGGAAGAGCTCTGAGCTAAAGGATTTCTACTTTGCTATCAAAGATCGATGCCCTTCCATCAAAGGCGGATGAACTATGAAAGACATCTCATGAAGTGAGTGCAGCATCAGCAACTTGGAATGCAGAGAATGTACCCTGACAGGCTGGTATCACTGCTGATGGAGTGGATGAAGGCATCAATTTATCAAAGCAAAACATAAATATAGAGCGTTGGCACAGGCAAGGTGACAGACCCAAAATATGAAACACAAAAAACGGTAAGGACCTCAACAACACCAGTAAATTCAGATGTTACCAGACCTATGAACTCCAGGATTAGAAATAGAGCCAGATCAGTAAACTACAACAGGGCAGATTTGAATGCCTCAGGGAGAGGAACTTCCCAGGGAAGAGACTCAAAGCAGACAGCAATCAAACCACAACAATAGAGAGATGAGCACAGGCAAGAAGCAGCTCTCGGCACCTAGTTCATCCCACAACCCTCGTTCTTGGTGACTTGGTGGGGAAAGGATGATTGTATGCTGTCCTCCAAATGCATCCATGTCTGACACAAAAATCAGATTGGCAGAAATAGTGTAAAAATATCAAACTAACTAAAACACATTGTTGTGCATGTTGAAGCAAATTACATTTACAAAGAACAGCTGTATGTCCAAGAAGATTTAAAATAACTTTTTTCTGTCCTATGTGAGCTTACAGAATTCAGATTTTCATCAGTGCTCCACTCCCAGCAGGCGCTAGTTCTATATTTACCAGACTATTCAGTTTAAACACCTGGCTCACAAAAAAAATCTTTTTCATTTGGGATGAACTTTATAGACAATTTTAACATTTTCTGAAATCAGAGAATATGTTAGCCCAAATAGCACAGAACTCAGCTGGATTGGGGGGCTAAGTTTTAGCTGTCAGCTGTTTTAGCTCCTCTCTCTCCATCACCCACCTGACCCCCTCCACGGTGGAGCCCTCTGATCAGCACCCAGCAGCCTACAGACTGCTTCCACTGAAATGAAGACTGTGGAAGAACACAAAAACATGACAAGAAGGAGATTCCTGGACTCCTGACTCAAAGCCAATCATCAGCATCAAACATTCAGGACTCTCAACAGTAAAATAGAGATGATCTGTGTGTAAGATTGTGTCTGTAAGAGGCTATCTGAGGCATCTGTGTCTGATCCAATCACAGAGAACCACATACACACCAATATCCCACCCCAACTCCACTGATTCATTGTCACCGCAGAGACGTGACAACAGGGACACTGCTGGAATCACTCAAAGCCATCCATCTGCGTCAAACTCCCCAGCAGGACCTCAGCAGGACCTCAGCAGGACCCCAGCAGGAAAATGGCGTGCAGATAACAATGGAGCACTGCAGACATCTGCATCACCCATCAACACTGAGGACAGACTAGCAAATGAGAAGGGTCAAATGGAAGCATCAGCGTCTGACCCAATCACACAGAACCACTCTGTGTATATAGAAATGAGCTTGTCTTGCCTTGCCTTGCCACACCTTGTCTAGTCTTAGCTGTGCATTGGACTGTGTTTAAGAGCTGAGGTGGTGTGTTTCTAGTGAGGTGAGAGTGCAGCTGGAGGTGTTGAAATCACACTGCTGGCGCTCCCTCTCAGGAGCTAACTGGAGCTGGTGGCCTGAGCAACAAACTGTTCTGCTCTGATCTGAGGATCTTCATGAAGCTTACTGAGGAATATGACCTTGGTCAGCATATCCCACAAGGCTTTTTATTTCATACACATGGGGTCACGTGGAAGATTTATGTTATGACAGGTTGCATGACATCCTTAGCGAGTAATGCAAGCTGTGACAAAACCTAACCGCTGTGAAGGCATGCCCAGACAATCCATTCATCAGGCAGCACCCACCACACAACTGACCTCTGTGAAGGCATGCCCAGACAATCCATTCATCAGGCAGCACCCACCACACAACTGACCTCTGTGAAGGCATGCCCAGACAATCCATTCATCAGGCAGCACCCACCACACAACTGACCGCTGTGAAGGCATGCCCAGACAATCCATTCATCAGGCATCAACCACCACACAACTGACCTCTGTGAAGGCATGCCCAGACAATCCATTCATCAGGCATCAACCACCACACAACTGATCGCTATGAAGGCATGCCCAGACAATCCATTCATCAGGCAGCAACCACTGACCGCTGTGTTTGGCACATCCTCTTATAATCTAATAATGAATCTATTTGCAGTCAGATAATACTAAATACAATTCCTTGTACAATGCTTGCAATGTTGACCTTGTAAACAGCACAGATGGGATTGTTTTTCAAGTTTAGGTCTCAGGCCAGGGCCAGGATTATCTTATTCCAGAAAGCTTGATTCCAACTCACCTCTGAAACTTATTTGACTATAGTTTTTTAATCTGGATTTGTATATGTAAACTTTAATATATAAGGTGTCACTTAGTAATACTTACTGAGGATTACTATTTATTAACAAATGTTCAGGCCTGGATCATTTTTTTAGCCTAGCCATGATTCTGGACATTACGTAAACACAAAAATATAGCTGACATGCCTTGCCTGGCATGTGGCTGGCACGTGATGTTTAATTCTGTATGCAAGGATGCTATTTGACTATATAGGCCTACAGGCTCTCAAAAAAGGCCAACGTATGCAAATGGTGTTTTGCCTACTACCGTTTTAGAGTTTTGTATCGTAGCCAGTAGTACAAAGCATACGCTGCTTGAGCGCCCGTGTTGCTTGTTTCTATGTAAATAATTTCGTTTAAATGACATCCCATAAGGCCAGGAATAAAATACAATCGCATCCAATCAGTCGTACTGCTTCAGCCCACTATGATCAGGATCGAGGCCTGTAGCCCTCACTAATGGTCTGACCCAGCTAGCCTACACTAAATGATCAGTGCAAATGTCCAAATATAAGTAGACTTCTCCAGCCAATTAACCAAGCCTCAAAATTACCGCATCGATCAATGAACGAGGCCAGTGATGCTCGTTGGCCCGAATCTCGTATCCGAAGGCTCAAGCTGCAACACCAGTTTCGGAATCTCTCGGCTCTCTCCGTCTTCATCAGTATTCCTCGCGTGTCCGTTGTGTTGAAAGGATTCCGAGGGTCGGAGCCGCAAAGGAGGCGAGCACTAGAAACCCGCATCAGTGCGCGATTCTTCCCCCGCATCGCCCGCTCCCTAGTTCCTCTCATTCGTGTTTAAGGGCTCAAAGGTCTCTTCACCCTCGCAAGGCACTCGGTTTTTCCCGTATGTATGATGAGAAGTCGGGTCCATGGGACGAGAGCTATTTTATAACCAGTGAAACGCTGGATGGTGGATGTCGTAGCGCCTTTTGGAAATGCTAAAGACGATGAATTTAACGGGCTTGATATTGCCCGTGCTGTGGGGGATGTCGTTTGGTGGATCTCCAAGCGTTCAAATTGGTAAGAATCATAACCTTACAATTGAAAGACTGCAACTAAATATTCACATTTGTGTTTCAAGGTTTACGCGCGGTGGGCAATTTAGGACATCAGCCTATGATACTGAGCATTTCGGGGAAGGGGCAAATTGGAAATCTTCTGCGCTTCGGAGCCTCGAGGCAACATATGCTGATAAATAAGAGAGATAATGCCATTTTTTCTTGTTAATTTAATGTGTGTGTTGACAGAACGTTTCTCACCTTCTCTTTACATCTCTGTCTTAGGGGGTCTGTTCCCTCGAGGCGCGGATCAGGAATACAGCGCTTTCCGGATCGGGATGGTTCGGTTCGGCACGGCCGAGTTCCGTCTCACACCCCATATAGACAACCTGGAGGTGGCCAACAGCTTCGCCATCACCAACTGCTGTAAGTGCAGCTCAGTGAAGCATTTCGGAATTTAACAGAGCCTGATTTGTAACCTGGTTATTGACTCTGATTGCAATTACTTGCCAGAAATAATGGTGCGACGCCCATGATGTGAACCTTGATTTGTTGTGGGCTTTTGCTTTCAGTGTGGGCGTTTTGTGTCCTTCAGTACGTTACTGTTCTGAAAGCGGTCTGGTAGCTTAGCTCGCGATGCCTGTGATCGGAAGAGAATGGACAGGCTGATTTAGGATCAGCTGTCAAGTAGCATTGCGCGTTTGCTAGCCGGAGTCAGGCGAGCTCGAGAGATCTAACGACGTTGAATATTTCAGCAACATGGGGACTTCTGTGTGTGCGCGCTTGATTGTGTGTTGGCCGCCTCTGGTACATGGGTTGGATGGCGTAACCATCATACATGCGTTCTATTATTAACGCTTGTCTGTGCGTTATACCGATATAGTGGCGTGTGTCTCATCGCGGTTCATTTCATGTATGCCACCTGAGTCATTTTTCTCCAAACCGCGTTTTTAATAGAATGATCATAATAGGCAGTTGCATATTGGCAACTGTATGAAATGATATTATGTAAAGGTTCGCTGTGTAATCGGCATGAATTCCTAATCAGCATGGAGTTGGTTTCCACAGTAACCGTGTGGCCCCCGCTTTCCTCCTTGCATACGCGCCGTTTGATCACATTAGGAACGGTGAAAGAACTGCTTGAATTATCTTACACTTGCTGATGAATTAGGTTTCTGACGTGGAGAAAGGGCGATTTTTATTCCCTGGAATGAACCAGCACTATCGTCAAATGAGAGAGAATAAGATTTCCCCCCTCACACCGCCAAGCTAAGAGGCAGCTTCAAATGCGTTCTTTGACAGATCAGCCCTGCCCGTGTCTTTAGATAATACCGGTGAAGAGCACAAGGAACTACCGCTGAAGGTTATTAGATTAGAGGCTCTTGAAACTTACAGACGGTTAGTCTTCTTTGATGATTTTTATTCGTTCCCGACCACAACACCGCTCTCTCTGTATATACTCACTCACACACACACGACTTAGTAAGGTGAATTTATCGATTATGATGTGAGGGAAACAGTTTGATGGATTCAGAGGGTGAAAATCATAAAAATCATTTTGTAATACAGACAAATTCGCAGAAACTAAAATGGCGAGGGATTTCCAGCAACAATCCGCTGATTCTACTCGCCCACGGCTGTGCAGTGAAGTGTGCTGCGCGTAGGAAGAAAGCGACGGGGCCAGCAAGAGATCTGGCCAACACTGGTCACTTGTGTGCGTCTGCGTGTGTGAGAGAGAGAGTCTTTGTGTGTGTGTGTGTAGGTGTGACAGAAATGGAGAGAGAGAGAGAGAGAATGTGTACAGGTAGAGGTTCAAGCACTATTTGAGCTTCCCTCACTGCATTAAGTCACCCGCATGCCATCACCACCCTATGCTGCTGAATCATGCAGATGGGCCCCATACAGCATGCACAAAACAAGCAAGCTTAGAAAGGTGTCTGTCACCGGCAGACCATGTGCAACCCTAGATCCTCAAAATAAATGACAGGGTACTACAGAGCTTTTCCATTTTCCTTACCGCAGTGCACTTCCAATATAAAAGTTTAAGCACTGTGAGGTTGTTTTAGATGAATTACAGAGAATGATAATAAGGGCATTCCCACTTTGGTGACTTCCTTTGGTGTCCCGCAACAATAAAAGGCCTCTCAAACTCTCAAAGTATGAGAATCAAATAGACGATGAAAGAGGTGACATTGTGCCATTGCTTTTATCTGAGGACATTGCGTAAAGGTTGCCAAATATTTCACTTACTAAAGACATCTGTGGCTTCTACAGAGGGCTGAGGAGTGTCCTCTGGCCTCCGGATGGTGCAGTTTCTGGTCAAGACCTCTAGTCTTACTCCTATGAATTGATTGGCAAACGAAATAATGTTTTATAGTATATTAGAGGCCTGATATGAAATATGTGCTGATATCAGATTTGTCACCTTTAAAATGTGAGAAGAACTGCACATTGCTGCAACTGCTGCGACGGGTACTCGCAACTGTCTAACGTGGACCAGCAGGTACCACCAGGGACGACTATGACCTTAGCATTGTTTAAGTCAGGTCAGCCACTTTCCTGTCTTTGAAAAAGAATGTAATGCAGATCTAGTGTGATTCATGATTTTTAAAGATATGAGGTGACCACATGTTTGATCTCAGGGAATGAGAGATGGTAGCTGTGAAGTAAGGAAGGGATTTTAGATGGTGGTGCAGGAATAAAATAAATGGGCTTATTTGTCATTCATAGTGCATAAATTATGTCATGCTCCTACTGTTCAATCAGTTGATGGCTCCTTATGATGTCTTAGGATAAAGCACCTTTGGGATTTTCCACTGCTCCTTGTAGACCAGTGGGGTCTTTTGCATAAGGAAATACTGCAAATTAAATGGATCCACAGCAGAATTGGGACCTTAACATGGAATACTGATCAGATCTCTAGAAATGGTGGAATGTTTTGGGAAACTGTTTAGTTGTTTTTGCAAAGATATTCCTTTATTTTAAGTGAAATGGCTCTGGAGTTTTGTAATATGAAACTGAAGTACTTCTTAATACTAAAATCTTCATATTAAGTGAAGCAAAAGTTATGTAACAGTTTTGCAGGTACAGCAAGTATGATGTCAGGCCCTGACAGTAGGTGGCTTATTGCTTAGCCAGACAAAGAGGTGGTCGTCTGACCCTTCAGTTTCAGTTTGCAGCACTCAACTAAAGCTTCCAGCTGTCTGTGGATAAAGAGACACTCTAGATTTCAGTTCTAGTATATTCATTCTGTATGACTGAAAGTTAGACCTTCACATGGTTTTTTCCATTAGTGCGAGAGAGTGAGCTGTTTTTTATGCGTTTTATACGTTTTTATGTCTCTTGCACAATTCTGTGTGCAATGCTACTTGGCCTGCTAGTTGAATGAGCCTCCTCTCCTCAGGGAGCATCTTGATATTTGTTGGTTGGCATAAATTAATAAGTTAATTACCGCATGAAAGAGAATACTTTGTCTTTACTCATTTGTAGTATCAGTTAATGTTTCCCCCCCTTTGCCAGTCCTCACTGTCTGAAATGGAAAAAAGCATTGGTATAGCAACTTCTCAAACATACACACAAACACATACACACACACAAACACACAATGCACACACACGACGCATATACACACACACACGATGCACACACACACACTTATACATACACACTCAAACATGCACATACATACGCACACACACACACACACACACACACACACACACACACACACACACACACACACACATACACACACATCTGGAGGTTATTCTCCTGTGCACCTCCAGAGAGGCCAGCACATAAATATTCTCATCACTTCATCAGGTACTGAGGATTTGTGCTGAAGACAGGACGATAAAAAGAATGTAGCACTTTCCCTCCCTCGGCGCTTCTCTGTCCCTCCATCCTAATCAAGCTTCACCTTCAAGAAAGGATTAAAGAGAGTGTGTGGCTGTGTCAGTGTGTGCTCTGTGTACCCGAGCCGTGCCCTGGAAGGTTAAAACAGTCTGTGTGAGGGGATGGGGTAGCAGCTGGCTTGACATGATTTGTATGTATGTAAGGGTTCCTTCATACATGTATGTGTTTAGAGAATTAAGCCTTTGTCATTAGCCATTTGTCTTTTAGCAAAGTGTTTGACTGTGTGAAAAGATAGTGGCAAGATAATGGTATCCCTTTATAACCAAAAGTTGGGGAAGTAATTGATTGAGAGATTGTCAGTATACAAGTTAAATAATCACATTTCAGCATGATTGTGGAGAAATATGTATTTGAAGAAGATAACTACAGTTTTTTGTTATTGTCTTTGTTTGCAATAATAAAGGGGCTATTGTATTTATGACTTGATAGACAAAATCAAATTTTAAAAAAATAATAATAATAATTTCTGAATTTTTGTACAACCTTGTGTAAAACCTTGCATTACATTTTTGTTATTGCTAAATCACAATTTCTGAAATTAGGGCCCTCTTTGTCAAACCTCTCCACACAATAATTAAAAACACATCCATAAAATACAAAACATCACTCACTCAAACCTATGTGCAATCTTCTAAAAAAATTATTTTTGCATCACAACTTTACACACAAACAACAAATATGAAGTTCCTTCCACACCTCAACTGTAGACAGATGTGTTAAGCATAAAATGCCATTATCTAAAGTTTTGGGTATTTTCCTTCGTAGCATCATAAATTTAAATTATGAACACAAATGGGATGCATTGGATATGATAGATTAACACTTTAGATTATATGAATATATAGTTACAGTACAGCAAAAACAATGCAGTATACAGAATTGAAGCTAACTGTCCATCGTATATGTGATGTGAATCAGGCCACAGCACCTCTTCAACATGCAGTGTCATCTCTGGCCCATGACTGGGGAAGTACGGTCTTCAATGGAGTGTCCAGCACTGGCAGGCCTCCACGTCAGTGTTGCCACAGGCCTCTTCACCCAGAGGGGAGTTGCATGTAGGTGGGGTTGTAAAAGCCCCACATACATCTGCTACAGTTCAAATTACCCTTTGAACAGTCAACCAAAGCCTGACCAGTCCTTCTTCAGTCTTTCTCCTCTTCCTCTGGCTCCTTTAGTGGTTTCAGTAATTGTGCCACAAGTGCCAGTTTTTGTGTCAGCAGAATTACAAAAACTGTAAGCAAAGTGAATGAACTTCAGAAGCTGTAAACTACTGATGTAATTGTTATCTTTCATCTTCCAGTTTCAAGAAATGTAGGACAGGCAGTGTTTCCTTTTACAACAATGTACAAACATGACATATTTTGACATTAGGCAATGTGAACAATGCAGACTATTGATGGTGAATATATTTTGTAGTTTAATAATATTGTTGTTTATCCAAAATAATGATTTCATTCAGGGTGATGTGATTTTTTGGTAAGAAAGAAAAAGAAATCCAGTCTCATCGGGGTTGTATGCCATTCATTAGCATACAAAACACTTATTTAACGTCATTCGACATTTGGGAAGTGTGTCATGATATTGCAGGGCCATAATGCTATAGGCTGTACAGCTAGTATAAAAGGGTGGAGTGCTGAACAATGCTGTTTTCCCAGTGAACAGTTCCTCAACAGTGTTATATTATCCCAGCTAGCTGGACTCTAGAACAGTAAAGCATTGTTAGATGAATGTTGTACCAACTCTAGAACAGTAAAGCATTGTTAGATGAATGTTGTACCAACTCTAGAACAGTAAAGCATTGCTAGATGTTATTTCGCAAGCAGTAAGATAAGATCTCATGCTATATTGATTTGGCAGTTTGTTTCATAACAGATTCATACGTAAGCTCTTTGTGACTTTGTTTTGATTTATTTAGAATCTCTCCAACAAACAAAGCAGAAACAAGTAAACACCATGTTTTCCCAGTCCTTTCAGATAATCACGCATACTGAACACATCCACATTGCCCCCCTCCCCCCTTTTTCTCCCAGACACACATACACACACACACATGCGCAAAAATACGTACAAATATTTACATGCTCACCTCACCTGTGTGCTGCTCTAACATGCACACATGAGACACAAACACGATCACACACTTGGAATCACACGTAGTGCGTAGTTTTCCTTTAGAGCACAGAAAGCAGGGCAACTAAGTAGGACAGCTAATTTTACCACTGCTCCGTTCTGGCCTCAACACAAACACAAGGTAATGCATGGGAACCAGAGTGTGTTTATCCCTTTAAAACTTCATCCTCCTGGGCCCACGGCTCATGCCGTATGTGGCCATGTGTTTTTCAGAGCAAAGGACAGTGAGATAGTGACATCTGGAGTTCTGGCGATGCAGACTAGGCCACTGTTGAATATCTCTGAATTGCGCAATTTTTGTCTTCTTAATCACATTGTCCTTGACAGGAAGATTCGAGCTCTGATTCGTTTTTCATCTATCTGGAAATACTTAAAGCCTACATCTCAAAGTGCCTTTAGCAAGCACAGAGAAAAAGCACTTTCTGTCAAGCCTGCTCACTTCTGTAGACTAAGACCTCATTGTGAATTTAAAAGGCATTCTATTTCATTCTTGGGTTTTTGTTTCATTGTTTTTACTGTAGATGCGACACTACTGTGTTTGGGTCTGTAATGATTTCTTTTGACTGCATCGTGTTTTAACTCCCTTGCAATTAGACCCCACCAATCCAACTGCAACCCAGGACTGACCGTTCAATCACTCTCTAAAAATAGATGCAGACAAACAATCCGAAAAATGGCCTTTTCGGAGGAATAGAAACCCCAGCCTTTAACACTATCTCCATCCCAACGCATACTGGCCTGACTGATGAGGGATTTTCTATGTAAAACAGACAGAATCAGGTGGAATTGAATGCAGTCGTGTTATCAATGAGGAGGACGCTTTGTGTTGTGTGGACCGAAGACTCATTTGTCGCATCCAGGTTCCTCTGATGCAGCAGATGGCATGGGTTATCAGACAGTCAGACCCCATGTTGCTAGGCTGTTGCCTAGTGGTGGAAATGCATGCGGTCTCACCCTAAAATAGCTACACAGCCTTTTTCTTTTATAGGGATGTATTGAGCACCAATCAATATATTGGAGGATGCCACATTCACTAGAGAGGTGCAAATGATGCCTCCTATGAGATATGAAAAATGAATATGCGATCCAATCCAAACATTGCTCACTCTGACCACAGAATATCGATGGCATCATGACTCTGAAGTGCTGCAGAGTGCTTGAAGAGTTACAATCAATATCATTATCAGTATTGTCCTGGAGGACGAATCTCAGTATTGGTGAACTATGAAATTGCAGTACACATTACAATGCATGAAAGGAATACAAAAATGTGAATTTGAAAGAATCACTGACCCTAGCCATTAATAAATGATATATCCTTGAAGATCAGGAGTTTGTCAGGAGAATAAGCAGGTCGTGCTCCAACTCCAACCACGTCCAGAGCCTGCATTTTCATCAGAAGTGTCAAGGGTAAATCTCCATCTTTTCCATTTTTGTTTTTCTACCTACAGTCTGCTCTCAGTTTTCCCGTGGGGTGTACGCCATATTTGGGTTTTACGATAAGAAGTCGGTGAACACCATCACATCGTTCTGTGAGACGCTTCACGTGTCGTTCATCACACCAAGTTTCCCTGCCGACGGACTCAACCAGTTTGTGCTTCAGATGCGGCCTGACATCAAAGGGCCACTCATCAGCCTTGTGGAGTACTACAAATGGGAGACGTTTGCCTACTTGTATGATGGTGACCGAGGTATGAATACATATACACATATTTATTCTCATTCTCTCTCTCCATCTCTCTCTCTCTCTCTCGCTCTCACACACACACACACACAAACACACACACACACACACTGACACACATTGTACATTCACATATGTAATCAGACATCATATACATTCATTAAATGTTCCTCCTCCACACTCACGACACACACCAGATGTGGGTGTTTCTAGGTAGTACGAGGCTCTCTGATTTTGCCTTCCTGCCCCCTACCCTACTCACTGCCCTCTCTATCTCTACCTGGCTGGCAGATGAGGTCCAACTTTATGAGTTCTGCTCACTGTTGCTTCCCCTTATAGGAATAGGCAGTTGGCCACTGTCACCTGGGCGTTTACTGTAGGCACTACAGGCCTTTTGCTCTATGAGACAGTTGCAATCAATTGAATTGAATTGAATTGAATTGCATTGCTCCATGTCTGATGTTGTTGGTTTTGATGGTAAGCTGTCTGGACTGTTTTGTGGTTTGTAATTGTTTGCAGTTGGGGACAATAGCTGCTGTGCTTGTCATGGTCAGTCGTTCCTGTCTTGTCTGTGGATGCACGCAGCAGGAACAGAATCACCACGGAGTCCTAGATATGAAATCAGCCATGCAGCTTAGCCATTGTTAGGAGAGAGAGAGAGAGAAAGAGAGAGAGAGTAAGAGGAGGCCGAAGGCAGAGAGAGAGGACAGATAGCACAATTGAAGAGAAAAAAAAGTGATGGAAGGAGAGAGAGTAGCCTCTAGGCACACCGGTGTGTGTGTGTGTGTGTGAGTGTGTGTAGTGCACAGTGCAGAATAGCTCATAGTCCATAGAGGCATTGAAAGCTTGGACTGATTTAAATGAGACAGGGTCTTGTTAATTTAGACTGGGCAGAGGGAGGGGGAGACACGGAGTTTGATTAAGTCTGATTAACATGTCATGTAATGACAGTGATGTACAGAGATTCACTTTCATTAACCTTCATTACACATTTGAACTGGAGTCAACATAGTTTGCACCTATATCCACAAATCTCTCTCTATCTCTCTTTCTTTCTCTCTCTCACACACACACACATACATCCACACATACCAATTATATGTCGACATACTTACAAGTACTAACATTGCCCATTCAATCAACCTTTCTCTCCCATAACAATGGTCTCTGTCTAGCTTTGTCTTTTTCTCCCTCTCCCTCCCTGTAGGTTTGTCAACGCTGCAGGCCGTCCTCGACACAGCCGCGGAGCGTAAGTGGCAGGTGACCGCGATAAACGTGGGCAACCTGAAGGACGAGAGGAAAGATGAGGCCTATCGCTCACTCTTCCAGGACCTTGAGAACAAGAAGGAGAAGAGGGTCATCTTAGACTGTGAACAGGACAAGGTCAAGGATATCATGGAGCAGGTATATGTTCAGATTAAATGCTCTCTCTCTCTTTCTCCATTTCTCTCTCCCTCTCCCCCCTCTCTCTCTCTCTCTTTCTCCATTTCTCTCTCCCTCTCCCCCCCTCTCTCTCTCTCTCTTTCTCCATTTCTCTCTCCCTCCTCCCCCCTCTCTCTCTCTCTTTCTCCATTTCTCTCTCCCTCCTCCCCCCCTCTCTCTCTCTCTCTTTCTCCATTTCTCTCTCCCCCCCCTCTCTCTCTCTAGCACACACACGCATGCACATACTCACAGACACACATTTCCCCACAACACGTGGAACTGAACTCTACTTTGTTCTGTTTTCAGGTTATCACCATCGGTCGCCATGTGAAGGGATACCATTACATCATCGCTAACTTTGTGCGTTGACAGATGTTTAATCCAGCATGAGATTCACTATTATGTTTCTGTGCAAGCAAATGCAGTGGTTAAATATTCATAAAGTTTTTCTGTGTGGGCATGTGCAGGGCTTTCTCGATGGTGACTTGTCAAAGATACAGTATGGTGGAGCCAATGTGTCAGGTTTCCAGATTGTTGACTTTGATGATCCAGTTGTGGCGAAGTTTGATCAGCACTGGGAAACCCTGGAAGAGAAAGAGTACCCAGGAGCTGACAGCAGGATCAGGGTATGTATGTTAGTTTTTTGTGTGTGTGTGTGTGTGTGTGTGTGTGTGTGTGTGTGTGTGTGTTTGTAACCTCTTTCTGGATGTTTGGTGAGGTGCTAAGGACGTGTGTGTGTGTGTGTGTGTGTGTGTGTGTGTGTGTGTGTGTGTGTGTGCATTCAATCTCTCTGAGTGTTTGGTGAAGGATAACAGTGTGTTCCTGTGTGCTTTCCTCCAGTACACCTCTGCGCTGACTTATGATGCAGTGCAGGTGATGACAGAGGCCTTCAAATTCCTGCACAAGCAACGGATAGACATCACTCGTCGTGGCAACAATGGAGACTGCCTTGCCAACCCTGCGGTGCCGTGGTCCCAGGGAGTGGAAATCGAACGAGCTCTAAAACAGGTACTTCACATGCAGCATCATCTAAGCCCCTTGGATGACTTGTTTAGTGTGTGTGTGTGTGTGTGTGTGTGTGTGTGTGTGTGTGTGTGTGTGTGTGTGTGTGTGTGGTGACTCTGTGGTGACTCTGTGGTGACTCTGTGCTTGTGCGTTGACATACTTTTGGTTTTTAGGTCCGTGTGGATGGACTGACTGGAAATATTCAGTTTGACCAGTACGGGAAACGAGTGAATTACTCCGTCAACGTGATGGAGCTGAAGAACAGCGGACCAGTCAAGGTTCAGACATAATACGATTGCCTTTTTGTCAAGAAGCACTTTGAGTTCTTTAGCCAATCTGCATTTTTGTCATTTATATTGAAGTTGTCATTCTCTCTGTGTAATTAATAAGTAAGAGTGTAATAGAGTAGAGTGTAGTGTACTAACGCGTATGCTGTGCTCTTATTGTGTGTCTGTTCTGAATGTGCACCCGACTGTAGATTGGTTACTGGAATGAAGTAGACAAAATGGCAGTGACTAAATCAGACCCGTTCTCCAATGACACCATGGGCATTGAGAACAAGACTGTTGTAGTGACAACCATCCTGGTAAGACACTGTGTGGTGTGTGTGTGTGTGAATTCAGGCTTGCTTTAATGCTTTTTCTGTATCTGTCCTGGAGTATATCTACACTTATATATCTACACTTCTCTCTCTGTGTGTGCGTGTGTGTGTGTGTGTGTTTAGGAAGCTCCATATGTGATGCTGAAGAAGAATTCAGAGCTGTTTGTGGATAATGATCGCTATGAGGGCTATTGTGTGGACCTGGCTGCAGAGATTGCCAAGCATTGTGGGTTTAAGTATCATCTGAGGATTGTAGGAGATGGAAAGTATGGTGCACGAGATGCTGAGACAAAGATTTGGAACGGAATGGTGGGAGAGCTGGTCTATGGGGTGAGTTGTGTGTGTGTGTGTGTGTGTGTTGAAATATATGATCAGTTAACCTGACTGTGTTGTGTACCTTTTCTTTATTGGTTGCTGGTCACACTGTGTGTTATGTATCACATTAAAGCTGAATGGTTACCGTCCCATGCAAACCTTTGTAGCAGTGACTGACACCAGTACTGTGTATGCAATTCCCTGTGTGTGTGTGTGTGTGTGTGTGTGTGTGTGTGTGTGTGTGTGTGTATGTGTGTGTGTGTGTGTGTGTGTGTGTGTGTGTGTGTGTGTGTGTGTGTGTGTGTGTATGTGTGTGTGTGTGTGTGTGTGTGTGTGTGTGTGTGCATATCCCTTAGAAAGCAGACATAGCGGTGGCTCCCCTGACCATTACGCTGGTGAGAGAGGAGGTGATTGACTTCTCCAAGCCCTTCATGAGTCTGGGCATTTCCATCATGATCAAGAAGCCGCAGAAGTCCAAGCCGGGCGTCTTCTCCTTCCTCGACCCACTGGCCTACGAGATCTGGATGTGCATTGTGTTCGCCTACATCGGCGTGAGCGTGGTGCTCTTCCTGGTCAGCCGCTTCAGTCCGTACGAGTGGCACATCGAGGAGCTGGAGGACGGGCAGCTCGGCCAGAGCGAGTCCACTAACGAGTTTGGGATCTTTAATTCTCTCTGGTTCTCTCTGGGTGCCTTTATGCAGCAGGGATGCGATATTTCGCCAAGGTTTGTGCGTCCAACCCTGTTCCCCCTCTCCCCTCCCAGCCGTCGACCCTGCGTAACCGTGGCTACCGCCCACTATGCACACAACAACCTCCTGTGCCGACGCCTCTCCACGTCCCTCCTGGTCACCCCAGTGGAGTGCATACAGAGGGGATGGGAGGATAAAGCAGAGCATGAGCTGGCATGACAGGGTGGCGCTGTTAGTGCCCTGTGGTGTGACCCTGCTGTGGGTGGCGCTGTGTGTGTGGTGTGAGTGGAGCCCGAGGGTCGGCGGTGGCTGTGATTTCCCGCGCTCTTGGAGGCGTACCGTGTTTTTGCTGCATATCCCCCACCAGTGGCCTTAAGCCGGTGGGGTTCATATGAGTGCTATAGGACAGACATAGCACCGCACCTGGCTAGCATAGAGCTTCGTAGATGCAAACCTGACACTCTAAAAAATTTCTCAAAACACTCTCTCTCTCATACGCTCTCCTTCTGTCTCATACATCACTCACGTTTACCCTCTTTAGCAACTCTAGTGCTCTCTCTCTTTCCTTCTTTCTGTGGCTGTGTAATTCTTTTCCCCAGCGCAACTGTAGGTGAGTGTAGTGCTTTAGGGTCCTTTGTGAACTACCCCTGATCAGACCTGTGTGTGTGTGTGTGTGTGTGTGTGTGTGTGTGTGTGTGTGTGTGTGTGTGTGCAACATGCAGTTTTAACAGCTGAGATAATCAGAGAGATTTTATATGTAGACATACTGTATTATGTTTATGCTTGTGTAGCCATTTTTTTCAGCAATGGCTGAATATGTATTGGAAGAACAGTTAAGTTGTACAGAGCATACAGGCATATAGATAGATAGATAGAAGGTGTAAGATATACTGTGTGTGTGTGATTGTGTGTGTGTGTGTGTGTGTGTGTGTGTGTAACCACATGGTTTATATGTGTAGACCTCTGCTGGACAACATCGCTGTGTGCAACTGTGGATGTGTGTGACTTATGTAGCTGAGCTGTGTGCGTGTGTGTGTGTGTGTGTAGGTCTCTGTCAGGGCGTATAGTGGGTGGTGTGTGGTGGTTCTTCACCCTCATCATCATCTCCTCCTACACGGCCAACCTGGCTGCCTTCCTGACAGTCGAGCGCATGGTCTCCCCCATAGAGAGTGCTGAAGACCTGGCCAAGCAGACAGAGATTGCCTACGGAACCCTGGATGCTGGATCCACCAAAGAGTTCTTCAGGGTGAGAACCAGAACCACACAGATTTGCCACAGAAAGACGCAGAGTTCCCAATCGCCATCTTCATCCCCCATCTCTGCCCCTCACTCACCTAATTGTCCCTTTGCATTCCTTCCTTTGTCCTCTCTCTCTCTCTATGCCCTCTCTCTCTCTCTATGCCCATTTTCTCTCCGTGCGCAGAGGTCTAAGATCGCCCTTTTTGATAAGATGTGGCAGTACATGAAGAGTGCTGAGCCCTCTGTATTTGTGAAAAACACGGTAGAGGGGGTTCTGCGGGTCAGGAAGTCCAAAGGGAAGTACGCCTACTTGCTGGAGTCCACCATGAACGAGTACATCGAACAGCGCAAGCCCTGTGACACCATGAAGGTCGGGGGGAACCTGGACTCCAAAGGATATGGAATCGCTACGCCCAAAGGATCAGCATTAAGGTGGGTGGAGTAGTATAACAATGTGTGGACATGTTGTTATAGTATCCCACCTACCCTGATGTAGGCCGGGGTCACCGGGAGGTAACCTAGGCAATACACAGAGCAGGGAACAGGTAACCTAGGTAACCAAAGCCAAAGAGCAGCAGGTAACCTAGGTAACCAAAACCGCTGCCAAGGAAGCATGTTAGAAACACATAGTTTATTGACTTAGCTGCGATCTATGATCAACTCATGTTTGTAAACAAACATGACGTTTCAGTAGAAACCTTTATGCACATATAGTTAGTATGTTTTATGCAACAGAATTACCTCATTTAGTCTTGTTACATGATAAATGACTAAGTCATTTTTAAGAGATGGCAGAGAAGTCCATCTCATCCATGAGCCCTGCATGTAAACTCAGAGGCTCATGAATCACACAACACTATTCTCTCTCCCTGTCTTCCACACCTATTTGCCCTGTTAGTCTTCACTCAGAGTATGAACTTTAGGTACTGATGTTACAGTAATAGTCAGCCAGTGTTATGCACAAGAGCAGTTTGCTCTTGTGTGCATGTGATTAGCATCTTGACTGTGAATGCTGGAGAAACTGCAGGAGGAATGCCTGGTGTGGTATAGTGTGATGTGTGTTGTTCTTGCTGCAGTGTGGAACGTGGTGTTGGTGCTGGTCCACGGTGTGAACTCTGCTGCATGCTGTTGTTGACACTGACAAACTAACCTATCTGTCTGCTTCCACTGTCCAAATGTCTCTCACAGTTGAACACAAGAGTGTGAGTGAGAGAGTGTGTGAGTGAGAGAATGAGTGAGTGTGTGAGGAAGTGTGTGTGTGTTTGTGTGCGTGTGCATTTGTGAGGGTGCACCGCACTTGTGTGTATGTATATGTATGTTCTTGTATGTTTGCATTGTTCCTGACTTGTTATGTCAGTGTTTAAATGCTATGTTACATGTTATTGATTGTGATAAATATTGTTAAGGATAATAATGATGTAGATGAAGATGTTATCACCTGTGATGTTAATGATGTCACATGGAGCTTGGCCTAATTAGCCTGCTCCAGGGGAGGGTGTTGTGGGTGGGCTTGCCTTAAATGGGAGGGGCTATGTATTGATTGACATGTGACTCACTGCGGGAGGCTGAGCCGCCCCTGTCTCACCCGTGTGTTTTATCTTTGAAGAAATGCGGTAAACCTTGCAGTGCTTAAACTCAATGAACAAGGGCTGCTGGACAAATTGAAAAACAAATGGTGGTACGACAAAGGAGAGTGCGGCAGCGGGGGCGGCGAGTCAAAGGTCAGCCCCACAAAGGGGAATGATGGGTAACCAAACGCAGTGGCGAGGGAGCAGCACAATCAGACGCCAGCAGCAATCCACCTAGCGAGGTTTTCCCTAGCACAATAAATAGCAGTGAATGAATAGATGCTGGTAACAGCACCCTCTAGCACAGGACAGTGTGTGGGGCGGCGAGCGGGGTAGTGAGTGTCAGGCTGGGCGTGTGTGGCCCTGCGGCGTGTGGCGGGGCTCAGATGCAGCGTGGCCTCTGCTCGTGCTGCTCTCTCGGGGCGATGCGTCGCTGCACATGTGGCCCAGCTCAGCTACGCTAAGCTCAGGCCAAATGGAGCAGCGAGGCCTATCGCCATGACTACAAGCCTACAGCAGTGTCAATGCTACAATAACATAAAATAACATTGATAATGTTATTTATGTTATTCCTCCTATACGCCAAGAACGCCAGTAAACCTTGCAGTATTGAAACTCAGTGAGCAAGGCGTCTTAGACAAGCTGAAAAACAAATGGTGGTACGATAAGGGTGAATGTGGATCCAAGGACTCGGGAAGTAAGGTCAGTCGATGCAGGATGTCTGTGTGAAAAAACATAGTAAACAGTCCTAGCACAGAGTGACCCCTGTAACTCCAAGCATGACCCCTTCCAGAGAACCACTATAGTATGTGTGTGGTTACAGTAGAATATGTGTGTTACAGCCAGCTGAGTAATGCATGTGAGCTTTACTACACACAGATAGACCTAATGTGTCCTCTCAGTCTGTTGAACATACACACATATATCTTGACATCCAGCAGTTGTGTTCAATTTAAAAAGCAGCACTTGGAGTTCTCTGTCTTTTTCTGTTATGTTGTTTTTCTTTGTTTCTGTCTCAAATACACAAAGAACTTAAAGAAAGTCTTGAATATTCTTGGTGTACAGTATGTATCACAGAGAATATTGAAATGCAATAGTTCTGTAGTCCATAGTAAATGTCACACCCATATACCCTATTTCACACACTAGCTTTTGTGTTTGTTAAACTTGTGTTGTGTGTACTGTTAAGACAAACGACAAGACCGAATGTTTTGAATTATGCCATTTCTTTCCCCTCTAAAAACTCATATACTAATACTATGCGTGTGTGTGTGTGTGTGTGTGTGTGTATGTGTGTGTGTGCGTGCGCACCCCTGTGTGCGCGCGTGCGTGTGTGTGTGTGCGTGCACCCTGCAGGAGAAGACCAGCGCCCTGAGCCTGAGTAACGTGGCGGGGGTGTTCTACATCCTAGTCGGCGGCCTGGGCCTGGCCATGCTGGTGGCCCTGGTGGAGTTCTGCTACAAGTCGCGCGCCGAGGCCAAGAGACTGAAGGTGGCCAAGAGTGACAGCCTGCACGCCACTTCCTCGCAGAATTCTCAGAATTTTGCCACTTATAAGGAAGGGTACAACGTGTATGGGATGGAGAGTGTTAAGATCTAGAGGCGGTAGGAGAAGGCCGTCGAGACCCTGCACTCCCAAACAAGCAGAGTCACAGAGGGAGAGTTGAGGCAGGGCAGTAACACCAGCTCCATCTCTGCGCCATGTTAAAGTGTGCCAATGTGTATCCTGGAACAAGTGCCTTATCTCGTCATATTTTTAAACATAGCTTAAGATAGCCATCATGATATGTACAACTCGGAACAATTCTTTCATTTTGAATATGAATGAGGGAAGTATATACTGGGCACCAAAATATAATCTTAAGACAAGACAAGGGTTTACTGTAATTAGTAGTGTCTTGATGCTGACTAGTTTTGGCTTAGTGATTCCCAAAATGCTCCAAACACCAAACTTTAGACAAGCAAATGTTTGTCTGGGCACCATGATCAACAATTTGTTATTTTGAGAGGTGTGTTGGGTCACACAGCAGAATATAACTCCATATTTAGCTAACGGAGGTAACCTCACTAGCCTGGTGCAAACATGGGGCTGCAGCAGCTTTCTGGCCAAGGCCTCTCTATCTGTGTCTCTGCCCCTAGCCGCTCTCAGCCACATTACTCCATTCATGACGTCTGGACCATCAGACGCAGGACTCATTCGCCATATGCCGTCCAGAGGAACTGGGGTGGACAGGGGGATAGAGTGGGAGGATGAGTGGAAGTCTGAATGGAGAGATGTGTGTGTGTGTGTGTGTCTTGGTGTGGGTGTGTGTATGTGTGTGTGTGTGTGTGTGTGTGCGTGTGTCTTGGTGTGTGTGTGTATGTGTGTGCGTGTGTGTCTTGGTGTGTGTGCGTGTTTGTGTGTGCGTGCGTGTCTTGGTGTGTGTGCGTGCATGTGTGTCTTGGTGTGTGTGCGTGAATGTGTGTCTTGGTGTGTGTGTGTCTGGATGTGTGTGCATGTGTGTTTGTGTGTCTTGGTGTGTGCGTGTGTGTGTCTTGGTGTGTGTGCGTGTGTGTCTTGGTGTGTGTGTGTGCGTGTGTGTGTGTGTGTCTTGGTCTGTATGCGTGTGTGTGTGTGTGTGATCGGCAAATTTTAAGACCTGACTGTGTTAAAGATCTCGCCATGTGTATCTGTGATAGTGTGTGAGAGTGTATATGTTGACCCGTGGCCTCATTTCTGCTTGCTGTAGTCCGCTAAATGCTTTTGCTGTAAATCAAGACAGCGTCCAGTAGCTACTTGCTCTGAATAGCCTCATCCCATTCAGTGAAAACGTTGAATGCTTGACAGTCATACATTTTGTGCCATTTGCTTGTGCATTTTCAGTCATACACACACACAGACATGCACCAAAATATCCAGTGGTCTCATACATTATAGCAAAATGTTTTATACAAATGTAAAAATGTTGATATTTGATTATGGAAGTATCTTTTCATACATACAAATTAAATGTTTACATACCTAACCCTCTAATTATAAAAACAGTTTATAACTCCTGTGTGGTGTGTGTGTTTGTTTGTTTGTTTGTCTATTTGTGCGTGTGTATATGTTTGTGCAGATGACCTTTACAGATGCGATGCGGAGTAAAGCCAGGCTGTCAATCACCGGCAGTATGGGGGAGAATGGAAGAGTGCTGACGCCAGATTTCCCCAAAGCCGTCCACAGCGTCCCTTACATACGGCCTGGCATGGGAATGACGCTCAGCATGAGTGACCTGTCCTGAGTGCCTTACACACATACACACACACACACACACACACACACACACACACACACACACACCCACACACACACACACACTCAAAAATCACATACACACCCACACACATGCAATACAAATACAATATTGTACATAAACTCTCACACAATGCAGACACCATTCTCATTTAAAGTTATACACACACCCAGCTACCCATACACTCTGGAACCACACATTGTACATACACTTTCACTCACTTGCACGCACTCACACATACACACATACTCTCACACACACTTAAATACACAAAGACACACACAAAGTTCCCTTCATTTTTATCAGACACCTTTGAGATTGCTGACATCATCATTTGCCTGCACTGAATCTCAAAATGATATGCCTCTTTCCATAGCGACCCATGGAGAGTTTCAGAATCAGAATGACACAAGCACACTTTTGCACCATCTGCATTCAATTATGACTTTTTCAAATAACACTCGGATATTCCAACATAAAAATAGCATATTTAAAAAATATTTTCCAAAAAAGCTTTTCAATGAACTGCTTCCATTTTGTTAAAAAAGTATCTGCATTGAGAAGGCTTACAGTCTTAATGTGTTTAAAAAAAGTCAAAATGGTTCATACAGATGTACTGTAGGTGAAATGTTTTAGTAGTATCATTTATTACTGTTATTATATGAAGACGACATCATGTATATATTTGGTTTATATGATGTTAATGTGATCAAAACAATGCTTGACATGTACAAGAAACTTTTTTTGTTCTATTTTACTGTTTTTATTTTTAGAAGTGTCAATGTTTTCTTGGATCTTGTTATGTTTGCCCATCAATGATGCCGGCAGTAGTTTTATAGATTTAAACATTTAATAGATATTAAAATACTTACACATGTTTACACATAACAAATGCAAGTGGCCATGTAGGTTCTACAATAAAATGAATAATGTAACAAATAGACTTCTATAAATATAATAAATATAGAAATCAAAGTTTAATATCCAGAGAGACAGAATTATGCCAAATCACAGAGTGCCAAAACCTGCAGGTGTCTGAACAGTATAGAGCTATACACCATGTGAGTGACTGTATGTCTGAGTGGCCATACACACACACACACACACACACACACACTCACATCACACATGAACGCACATATATATATATATATATATATATATATATATACCGGTATACGCACACATACACTTTCACATTTTTTCCACATCCGCATGACAACACATGTACAGACATACTAAACGATTGCTACTGACATGTGTGTGTGTGTGTGTGTATCTGTGTGTACAGGGTGCGTTTCTTTAACGCAGTGTTGTGTTGTCGGACTCTGATATGCAGATCTGTAGTTTGAAACGCATGAAATTTTTAATCTTTTTCTTTTCTTTTTTGCTTTGTTCAGTGAGCGGATGCCACTCATGTTAAATGCTTAGTGTTTAATTTCAAAATATGAGAAAAGACAACTTAATGTTACAGATAAATACATTGATTATTATATTGATTAACTACAGTATATGAAAATCACCTTTTTCTATGCCATGCCGTGTATCTGACGTCCTGTACATTAGTTTTGTATGTATATGTACTGTATATAAATATGTGAATAACTGAGGTCAGTTAAACACACATTCAAACATCTGCGTGAGCTGGACCGTGCTAAAACCCTACTCAGAGAGAAACGATGCAGTCCTATTAAAAGTGTGACTGACCAGGACGGAAAACAAATACATAACCATGCATTCTCACACTCACACACAACCACACACAAAGACAAACACACTCATCCACATACCTGCACATACACAAATGCATTTGGTTTCAGAGAGTTATGTTGGAGGGATAGCCGTGAGTTAGTGAGATACTGCTGATTTTTGTAATGGAATGTTGGACGGACTGCTTTATTTTATTTTTTTCCGACTCTTTTTAAATAAAGGCCCTTGGGTCTCAATCTTGCCTGTTGGCTTTGTTCTACTCTTCTCCATCCATGCTCCTAGACCCATGCACGTATCTTGGGGGTGGGTGGGGGGTGCTTTGTGCTCACAATTCACCTCTGTAATACATACAGTTCCCAGTCTACACACAAACACCAGCTATGCAGTCTATACAAACACATACTGTATAGTGTATTTATTTTGAGATACACATAGTCACATGGCCCCTGTTTGCAACCATTTTCAGAGTGCTGGAGCAGCTGTGCTTCCCCCTGAACAGACAAACACGGCTGCCGATGTTATGGAGCAGATGAGACCGGGGCAGGGGAGAGGAGAGAAAACGGAGGCGAGGCTTTGGAGCGATCAGACAAATCAGTGCTGGAGAGAGGAGACGGCTGCATACTCTAAAACTGAAAAAGCTAATCATTAATTTACAGGGCTAGCTTTTTCATGGTTGGTCTTCCACACAGAAAATGCATTAAAGAGGTACTAAGAGCAGAGCAGTGTACGACAGAATATTCACACCGCTCATGTCGCAGCCACAGTAAGTTAGGCATAAATAAATTGAACAAATGCAACATTTAATATTGGACCGACTGCACCAAACACAAGTATCACAAAACAATACAAGAGATTAGAGTCCATAATGGATTCTTCAGACAGTCACATAATATAACACATACACAAACAACAACATTGTGCATCAGTCTAACATTATGCAACAGTATAATTTCCCAGAGTTCTTATGTCAGTCAGTCACAAATTCACACCAAATCTTACAAAGTCCACCCTATAGGTTATTTAAAGTCAAGGAAAATGGTTCCATGTGATCAAAACACAGGATGTGGTGAAAACCACACATGTAGCAAAGCTGTAGTAATGACAGAATGCTGTATGTCATTTTGACTGATGAGGGACCACTCACTGAAATTAAATCATGACTATTCTAGGATCACATGATAAGATTGCTGCTAGACAAATTCTGTTTGTTCTTTAAGAGAATAAAGTATGGAACGTCCTTTGAAACCCTGATTGGTTATCTGCAGTTACACATGTGAAGCATTAAAAATATATATATATTTACTTACATTGAGTGAAAGCACTTATGTTTGTAAGGGTCCTGAAACATGTTTTATGCTGTGGTATTGTAATATTCATACTGACGTTGCAGAAATATAGCCAATTACCCAGCATTCAATAGCTTGTGTTAGGCTCTGTACTAAGACACACAAATGAGTGGTAAGGCCACCTGATTAACTGCCAGTGTGTAGAGTGAATTATCCTGACATCAGCACTGTGTGTGTGTGTGTGTGTGTGTGGACAGACTGCTCTGTCAGCTGTAGCTCAGCAGTCCTCTTCCACCACACACTGCGCTCACCTCCGCATCACCTCCGCATTGGCTTTAATCAACCAATAATGGCTTAATCTAGTTCAAGTCATCCAATCATACCTGACTTTGGCTCTGATCAACCAATAAAAGCTTGCTCTGGCTCTTTGCCCAGCTCAGTGTTGGGCTGAGCTCTTAACTAATTTTTGTGTGAGGGGAGGAGGAAAGGAGACTGATTCATGGACTGAAAACTGAGGCTCACTGCTAAAATGAATCACTAATACACTAATCCCATAGACTCTTGATGTAACAGCGCCTACCAGAGGTGTAGACAGACACTACATTCAACATCACCATCAGGCATTACATTCAGGTTTACAGATTAAATTAATTCATCATGGGGGGAATTAACCTACTGTAGGCTACCTGTGTCTTGTTTAGTTGTGTTTGTGTGCGTATGTGTGTTTGTGTGTGTGTGTGTGTGTGTACGACACTCAGATCAATGAGCTGCACAAAGAACAGTACAACATCCTCAACCTCAACATCCTCAATCTCCTGCAAAATCATGAGATCAAAATGAACTGAAATATTGAACACTTGATTCATATGCCTTAAATATTAAACATGCATAGCTCTGCTGAGGCTGGAGACTGTCACATTCTGTGCTTGCATGCTGTGATCAAATAGGGGGCACACGCACACACATGCACACACACACACACACACACACACACACACAACACATGAGTTTAAAGCTAAGCTGCCGTGCAGTGACATTTTTTCTACTGCTTTACTAGTTCATCATTAATTATACATCTGGCAGTTGCTTCATTTTGAGACAAACCCATCTCATTTCAGGAAGGAAGCTCTTGTTCGCTTAACAGCCCATTGACAGTCATTCCACATTCCAGCCACTGTGCCTCAAGATGTATGAGGTTAGAGGATGAGTAAGGTGGTCAGAAGTCATGAGGTGGTCAGAAGTCACGCTCTGGCTCCAGGGAAGCTTGGTGTTTACAAAGTTAAATTATCCTGAAGAATTTAAAAGTTAGGACATATTAAAATGAGCAAGTAGCCTATAGTGATATGTGCTGTTCGAGTGACTCATGTCAGGAGATTCACTGACCTTTTGTGCCCCACTCTTGATTTGCCTACCTTCCACTATCATGTGACTTCATGTCAGCTGATGTGATCAACACGGAAGTGTGGAGTTGGGTTTTCTTTTGTTGTCTATGTATGTTTGCTACCCTCCCACATTGTAGGATAGGCTAAGTGCTGAATGGGGACCTTAGAGAGGTGCAAGGAAGCCGTAGCCTATAGAATACGGAAATGTTTGGTAGGGAAAAGTAGCCTAACGACGGAGTATCCTGTCAGTTCTTGATAACCCACTACTGCATGCCCACTGCCTAAACAGCGATGGATCGTTGCGCGGTTCTCCTTGCTCTGTCCACTGTGCTGTGCATGACATTCGCAGCTGATCAAACAAACAGAGGTAGGGTTGATATATTTTATGTTATTTTATTTTATTTTACATTATTTTGTATAGAAATCCGCATGCTTGAATATTGTGTTATTAGATTACTTTGTTATTGACGAGTTCATTACTGTCGGTTCAAAGATGGACACCCAGAGGAGCAGCTACCTGCTGCCGAGCTGTCATATTCCCTACTTGGGAATATGACCACTAATGGCACAGATGCCACAGAAATGGCCTACGGTTTTATCTCGTGCGCTGTGGCCGTGGTGTTTTACGGGAGCAACTTCGTCCCTGTGAAGAAGATAGACTCTGGCGATGGTAGCTTTTCTCATCTTCTTTGGGTTGTTTTTTTCTCACATTGTTGTGCATAAATAACAGCATAGTCTCTCTCTCTCTCTCTCTGTATGTTAGGAATGTTTTTTCAGTGGGTCCTGTGTGGTTCTATATGGCTGGTGGGTCTGGTCGCAAATTTAATACTAAACTGCCCCCAATTCCGGCCCCTGGCAATGCTAGGAGGAGTTATCTGGGCCACAGGTAAAAATGTTGACTGTTTATATTGTTTGGAAGGACTGTTGAAATTTTCCAGTGTAATATGATATTCTAATATAATTATGGTTATGTGTAATAAAATGAAAGTATTGTAAATGTTATTACAAATAGTAGTGCAAATGTTTTATTGTGATTTGAAATGTATTGTGGGTCTCATGCAGTCTTTTATGAAGCAGTTAGTGACATCATGAAGAGTTAATGAAAAACCCTCTACATCCGTCTGACCACTTATATTTTAAATGGGCATTTAAAATCAGGCTCCTATAGGTTTTTGCCTATAAATCGATATTTCAGACCAGGAAGAGAGTGGTATTTAGTGGGTTTTGAAGATAAATTATTTGATTAGCGTATACTATGTGTGGAGAGCATCCACTCACCATCTTTATCTAATTTTTGACGCATTTAGAGGCTTTTGCATCTGAACCCTTCATATATCAAACACTTATCATGGTCAACTAAATCAGCCTCTTTAGTGGTGATAGTCAGCTGTCTTGATGAACATTTCCATTTCAGGAAATATAACAGTGGTGCCCATAGTGAAGACAGTTGGTCTAGGGATGGGAATTCTCATCTGGAACTCCTTCAACCTGCTCATGGGCTGGGCCAGTTCAAGGTGTGTGTGTGTGTGTGTGTATGTGTGTGTGTGTGTGTGAGAGAGAGTGTGTGTGTGTGAGAGAGAGAGTGTGTGTGTGTGTGAGAGAGAGAGTGTGTGTGTGTGAGAGAGAGAGAGAGAGAGAGAGAGAGTTTGTGTGTGCGAAGAAAACGTCTGCTGCGACTGTTGCTACAAAATTTTAAAGCTAAATCTAAATGACAATCAAACAGAGGTTGGACCAAAATCAAAGCGAGACACTGTTCTCTTAGTAATTTTGGGAACTTGGATCACAACTTACCAACCACAAAGGAACCTTATCTTCCCATGCTAATCTTTTAATTGTGCCCAAAGTGCTTCACAAGCAAAGTGGAGAAGCTGCTTTTATCCATTATGCACCGAAGCTATGGAATACCTTGCCTCTGTACATCAAACAGGCAAATTCTGTAAACATCTTTTAAAAAAGAACTGAAAACATACCTGTACATGAGAGCTTTTAGTTAACACACTTTTATCGTGTAGCCTATTTATTCACATTATTTTACATTCTACTGCTGCTATTTACAGGGTCTTCCTATTTGCACTGCATTAATTGTATTGTATGTGTTGTATCTATCTCTTTACCATCTTGTGAATTCTAATGTTTACTTAATTCTAAATATCTGATGTTTTATTTATCGTTTTGTTTCTTTGTTTATATTATTACTTTTTTACATATATTATTTTATTTTATTTATTATTGTGTTTAATCCTCCAAATGTAAAGCACGTTGAGCTGAATTCTGTGTATGGAAGGTGCTATACAAATAAAGCTTATTATTATTATTATTATTATTATTGTTATTATTATCTGTGTGTGTATACAGGTTTGGCTGGTTTGGCATCAAAGCAGAAGTGGTAGGAAACTCTGCATTAAACTACGGTGGAGCTGCGTTGTGCTTAGTTAGGTAACTACAACATGATTGTGACATGAATATACATATCTCATACTTATTCATGTGTTGTTACACGATTTGTTATTGTTCTAAATATATTTGTGGGTCTGTGTTTTCAGTGCCCTTGTGTTTTTCTTTGTGAAGAGTGATGTCCAGAGTGGTCAAAGAGCAGAGGAGACACCTTTACTCATAGATAATGTATGTCCCATGAAGGAGTTGAGCTCCTGCAAAAAATATGTATTTAGCTTCTTGGGTTACATTTCATTTGATCTGATATAGAGTAGGGCTGCTCAATTGTTGCAATCGCAATATGAACCAATTATTTAATCGTACAAGCTACAAATAATCGTGCACAGTTAGTCACACAGTGATTTTTATATTCATGTCATCCTCCTTGACCAATACTCCAAATGCCTTTTTAAGTTGTGTCACTTCTGATAGGTGAGTATGCTTAGTGCGCGAGAAGCATAGAACTTCTGATTGGTGAGTTTCACAGTCAATCAAGAGTGCTGTCCTTTTCATGCAATAGGCATGCTCACCAATCAGAAGTGGCACAACTTAAAGAGACATTTGGAATATTGAACTGAATCAATTCATTGACATTCAAAAATTAAATCACAAATCGCAATCACAATTGCAATATCTGTCAGAAAAATCGCAATTAGATATTTTCTCCAAATCGTGCAGCCCTAATATAGAGTACTTGGTCTGATATACAGTAGATATGATACTTGTGTAAGCTGAATTGTGAAATGTGCAATCCACAAGCATATTTTATGCAAGCTCATGCAACTGTTATCATTTGTGTGGTGCTAACCTGGCTTGAAGGAATATGTTGTAGACCCTCAGCACTTGGTTGTCTTGTTTGTGTGTGCATGGCTCTACTTTATAGACTGTAAATCCTGATGATGTGGCTGCTTCAGACGATTCATGGGTGGATGGACTCCGACCAAATACTAAAAGACTTGTGTATGTACAACACTCATATTTTAACTTCCTGCATCACATGAAGCCAAGCACCATAGTAATTAAAAAATAAAGTAAAATAAAAATGAAAGGTATCATGCAAAGTAAACCTGTGAATCTATATTCTGTGGTCAAGGGCAAGGTCAAGGTGAACTTTATTATCCCACAAGAGGGAATTCATGTGGTCATTGCACGTCATAGTATTTAAAGACAGACACCACAGACAAAACAGTAAACACATGAAACATAACATAGAAGGAAAGAAATAGCTAAGATTATTAAGAAATAGCTAAGATTATTAAAAAATAACTAAGATTATTAAAAAAAATAGCTAATGTAACCTGCACGATTCAGCCCTGCACACGAACCCGCAAACAGCAGCACCTCAGATCGGGAGGCGAGCATGCTGACAGTTGAGCCAATAGCCCAGGCTACTGGCTCGCATGCCAGCAGCACTCTTGAGGCGTCGGGGAGTAAGGTTTACCAACGTTCCACAAGCATAGCTAAGCTAGCTGGCATCCGTTACACTAAGATTATTAACAAGTTCAAGTGCCTGTGCTGACATATGATCAGAGTGCCTTGATCATTGTCATCAAGGTCAAGGTGAACTTTATTATCTCACAAGGGGGAATTCATGTGGCCATTGCACGTCATAGTATTTAAAGACATAGAAACCACAGACAAAACAGTAAACACATAAACATTACATCAACTCCAATGATTCTACTAGCCATTTTATTATGCTCTACAGTTTTTGCTGATCCTTAGCATGCATGTTACCAAAAGTACATGATGCCAAAGGACAGAACACTCTGCAGAAGCCTTTTGTAAAACGTTGTTTAATCTCTCTCTCTCTCTCTCTCTCTCTCTCTCTCTCTCTCTCTCTCTCTCTCTCTCTCTCTCTCTCTCTCGTTCTCTTCCACTCCTCTCTCACACATAGAGGCTCTTGTATGGCTGTTTTTGCAGGTGCACTATATGGTTTTTCCTTTGTCCCAGTACTGTACATGAAAGCCCATGCAGACGATCCAGACAGTCAGTTCCATGGAACCAGTAAATTTGGTAAAGACAACCTGCTCTCAGGACACTTTGAAAAAGTCTAAGCTGCAAGATGTGCAGAACTAGATCAGATAACACTGTTTTAGTCAGGATGTACTGTGTAGCCTATGTCAGGGGTTCCCAAACTTTTCCACGACAAGGCCCCCCCAAATACCACTAGGTTCTGGCCAAGGACCCCTGTGATGTGTTATTAAACCTATCGAGAATACTACGGCAAATGTAAAAATACATTAAGCTAATCCTAATAATTATTTAGCCACAAACACTTCGCGATGGAGCATACAGTGTGTAAAAATTGTATTTGGGGCTTTCTGCTATATGAGAGCTATCACTCTACTATTATTCCCAGTCATTATCATGGAAAATATAATGTTCAGATACGGACACATTATTATAATGGCATTGCATAACAACCCTAATAGTAATAAGTATATTTAAAATGTTTCAAATGTATATATTTGTTGCTTTTATTTTTCCTTCCAACTTGCTGAGGCCCCCTGGCACCCCCTCGCGGCCCCCCAGGGGGCCCCAGCCCCCACTTTGAAAACCACTGGCCTATGTGATAAACACCCAGTTGTGTTCCCTTCTAGATCTGGACTATGTTTTTGCTCAGTTTAGCGGGGTCTTTCTCACCAGCACGGTTTACTTCCTCATCTACTGTGCAGCAATGAAGAACAAACCCAAAGTGTTCTCCAAAGCCATACTACCAGGTACACACACATGTGTTTGCACGTGCACATAAACTTTTTATTTGGATCAGCAAGTACTACTGTGTAAGAAACAGCACAGCATCCAAACATTGGCAAGCCATGCCCATGTGTGTCACAAACAGAGAGAACATTTTTCTTACCATTTTTTAATCTTCTCGCCAGATAAACGTGTTATTTTTAACATTTGCTTTGGCAACATTCTTCACAAACAGTTGTGTATGGCCTTTTAGAGGCCCAGAGGATGTAAGACTGTGTTCACTCTTTCAGGGTTTGCCTCAGGGGTCATGTGGGCAATAGCGACATGCAGCTGGTTTTTGGCTAATCACTATCTGAGTCCTGTGATCAGCTTCCCTATTATCACAGCGGTGAGTAACAGCTTGCGTGGCAGAATGCAGTAATCAATCTACAATACCATCTTATCAGACACAGATGCACCTACAACCTGATTACACTGTAAAAGTGAATGACCCAAACAGTGTGATTTAGTGATCCTGCATGCTAAGTAGACACATACAGTACAGCGGGGGAGAATGAGTAACAACATTTTTTTCAGTAAGTATACTTCCAGTGAGGCTATTCGCACCAGACATTAGTATTAAAATCACACATATAAAAAAAAATCCAAATATTAATGTCCATAAGTAGAGTTATGAGTAAAAAAGTGGAATGGCACAGGGAAAAAGTATTGAACACGCTAAGAAAAAGCAGTACACAAAGGCAAGGAAGTAGTTAGAGAGTAATTATCCTACCTGTGCAAATGAATATAAGCTGGGTTAGTACATATTGATGGGCTATAAAAAGGTTTTTCATCACCAAGGTGTCACACAAGAAACATTGGTAACACTCCACAATAATAAATAGCAAACTAGTAATTACCTAACCCTTTGTTAATATTTGTTAATTGTTACTAAAATATATATTTGGCACAAGTTAATAGTTTTAATTAATTAATTAAATATTAGTTGTTTGCATAAAATCTGTATGTTAATATTTTAACAAATCTATTAACTAATATTGTATTACTATTTGTTAATAGTTAACTAAATGTCTTTTTGGCACTAATTAACAGTTATTTCTTACATCATTTAAATGTTAAATGTTTATTTACAAACTATATGCTAATATAAAAGTTAATGATATATTATTATTGGGGGCCAAGCAGCGAAGCTGCTTTTGAAGTCTATGGCAGCCCTTAGAACCGTCTGGTAAAAAGTTGTGAAATTTGGCACACTGATTGGGGATAGTACATTGATTAATTTCACCAAGTTTTATACCGGCACCTTGAGCGCTCTAGCGCCACCAACAGGCCAAAGTTGGACTTCTGTTCACACACGTAACTTCTGACCTGTTGACCCGATTGTCAAAAATCAGGTATCGTTGGAATCCTTGGACCAAGCCGAGTTCAACGCACCCTATGACGTCATTTTCCGCCATGATGGATTTTCCGCCATATTGGATTTAAGTGAAAGTGAAACTAAAACTTCACAGGTCACATATTTTGTCCGATCGTCACCAAACTTGACACACATGCTCTTCAGACCAAGCCGCACAAAAGTTATTCCTTTTCGTCTTCGGAACTAAAACCGTTCGCGCGTAACAGCCAATCGAAATTTCTTGGTGAAGCCCAAACAGGAAGTGAGCTCATATCTCAGCAACCCATTCATCTATCATAACTAAACTCAGTATAAGGACTCATGACCCCATCAGGGGGAAGCTCAAGAAATTTGGTGACCTTTGACCTCTAGGGGGCGCTGTAATTAAGAAACATGCTTTTTGGCCTGTAGCTGCAGTTGTGCTTAGAATTAAAACGCACTAGTGGTGTCTGGTAATACTGTTGGAGGTCCTTAGGCAGACCCAAGCCAACTTGTGATGTCATCGTAATTGATTCGGCCGCCATATTGGATTTAATAAAAACACGCACAAGTTTTCGCGAGGTCACAAATTTCATCTGTTCTTCACCAAAATTGGCAGAGACCATCTTCAGACCATGCCTGATGAGTGCATTGCTTTCTGGAACAATTGACAGAAGCATTGACCTGTACCAATAATCGAAATTTCTTGTGGCCGCCAAACAGGAAGTGATTTCATATCTCAGCAACGCTTTCATGTATCAAAACCGAATTTAGTACATGTACCTCAGACCCCATCGGGAGGACGCTCAAGAAATTTGGTGACATTTGACCTCTAGGGGGCACCGTAATTGAAAAAAATGCATTTTGGCCAGTAGTTGCTGATGCACATTATTTTGCAATGGAAGTCAATGGCAGCCCATAGAACCGTCTGGTAAAAAGTTATAAAATTTTGCACACTAATTGGGGACAGTCCAATAATTAATTTCACCAAGTTTCATGCCGGCACCTCAAGCGCTCTAGCGCCACCAACAGGCCAAAGTTGGACTTGTGTTCACGGACGTAACTTTTGACCTGTTGACCCGAATGGCAAAATGAGGCATCATTGGAATCCTTGGGCCAAGCCGAGTTCACACCCCCACACACCCTATGACGTCAATTTTTGACCTCTGTGTTTAAATCACAGCAAGTGTGATCAAATCTCAGTCAATCTTTTATTTTTGATGTGAAACTGATGACAGCAAGTTCCATCTAGTTCATTCTAATGTGTGCGTGCAAGGGTGGGACGGGGTGGGATGGGCAGGGGCGGTTGCGGCGGTGGGCTGGCTGGGGGATGGGGCGGCGACAGTCAGCCCTGGTTCAGCCCCACAAAATCAGTTATGTTTTGATGTGAAACTTGACCTTGTAACTCAGCCAATCTTGGGTTGTATGGCATGGAACTTGCTGTGACTGCTTAAGGCTATATGTCTGATGCAACGGCATTGACTTACATGGTTAATCTGGCCTGCTGAACTCTCTGCTTGGCCCCCTCATTGCTGCTTGCAGCTATATTTTATCTAGCTTTTCTGAGTTTGCACACCTCTTCTTCCACTTCATCCTTATTGGATACCTTTGTGGTTGGCTGTCCTGTAAGGAGCTAGCTAATGCCATGAATATCCGTGGAAGACCGCTAACGTTAACATTAATGAGCTTAGAAACCACAACGAACTTATTCTGCCTAAATAAAGTAATGATTACTGTATTTATAACTAGTATATCTGTAGTTACAGTCCCTGCATTGTAAAATGTAAGTTATACGTGCGAGGAGGAGTGAACATTTAGACATAGCCTAAAGGAAAAGTATCAAAAGTAGCTTGTGCAAAACGTAGCTTGTGCATAAAAGTTAGCTTTTTCTTTTACCGCAGTGTGAAATCAATGACGCCAAGTGTGCGTTTCAGACTGTCGTTCAGCCGCAGGATTAACGAGTTACATAATGGATTTAGATCACTAAATAGTAGGTTTTAGAAGGCAGGCAGCAACTGATGATTGAAAATGGTTTGATGTAGCTTGATGGAAATAATTTTAAAAGTGCAGGTAAAGGGATAAGCAAGCTGACATTGTAATTATAAGGTAGCTTATAAGGCAATAGGGACTAATTATTACACACGCACACTGAAACATTTTGGAGTGACCTTTATCTTGTTTAATGATAATACAAATAATGATGATAGTAAATGTCATCATTATTTTTTGTAATTATTAAGTCTTAGTTTAAAGTTATATTTATAAAGCTTACCAAGTTTTAATACTGGTAACTTTGATTTGGTTGTTGTTGTTATTGTGTTTTTGTTCAAAAGACTAAGTTTCATATCTCTATTTTTATACATTTTATTTATCAGAACTTTAATATATTTCGATGTTCCTCTGTTCCACTGTGACAATATTATTTAAAAATAATGTTAGGGAAATCTGTTAATCTGTTAAAAAAAAATATCGGCCGATATATCGGAATATCGGATTTTTAAATCAACAAATATTAGCAGGGAATTCAAGCCAAACCGTTGCAACTCTGCCATCAGTCATTATGCCACGTGGCAGCCTGATAGAAGTTTAGTTTTTCGAGCTCACAAGCCAACGGAGAGTTGCTAGACTAGCCCTGGAAGCAAATGTAATTTGCTACCGCTAGGGTGCGTCTAGATTTCTAGGCTAGGCTTTTGCACAAATTATTTAAGACATTTCAGTAGGCACATTCAATACTTTTTTCCTGTGTCATTCCACTTTATTACACAGACCTCTACTTATGGACTTTAATGTTTGGATTTTTTTATATGGGTAGATTATCTGAGTTAAATAGCCTCACTGGAAGTATACTCCTGAAAACAATGTTGACGTGTTCAATACTTATTTTCCCTGCTGTAAGAATTGACATTTAATGCACTGATTCATGGACTTTATGGGCATGAGAGAATGTCAGATAGTTTTATATGTTATTTTGAAAATTATCTGTTTTCATCTGGAAGGTGTTAAAATACTCCCACAGTATGCGCTTAGTCTCACCTGTATATAGGTCCATAGACTACTGTATGTATCCAGTGTACTTTGTTGTGACATGTGTGTTCATGCCTTTTAAAGGTCCCAGGTCTTATTGCAGCTGCGTGGGGAGTCCTGGTTTTTAAGGAGGTGAAGGTGAGGGTGGAACTGTGTTTGAGCCATCAGATGTGCACATTTGAGTGCTTAAAGTGTTTCAAGTTGTCTCTTGATCTTCATCCCATGCTGTCCTTCTATCTGCAGGGTTTAAAAAACTTCCTGGTTCTTGGGCTGGCCTTCTGCTTCGTGGTAGCAGGCTCATTGTTGACGGCCTTCTCCAAGTCCTAATCACATATCACCACGTGGGAGCAAAGAAGTAAAAAAAAAAAAGAATCCAGGGTTTACTGTTTTTATTTTTTGGAAAAATGACATGTGATTTAAGATGTTTACATTAACATTAGACAGAATACTGTCTATTTCTTTATGATCCATTCATGTATGTGCTCTTGTGGTCAGGATGTCAGGATAGCTCAGCTGTTTAAGGTGCCAGACTCAAGGCGATAATGCTTTCCTCAGTCAGGGGCAGCTGTGGCCTACTGGTTAGGGCTTCGGGCTTGAAACCGAAGGGTTGCCAGTTTGATCCCCAACCAGTAGGAAAAATGTTGGTGGGGGAAGTGGTTGAGCACTGCTCTCCCATACCCACATCCACAGCTGGAGTGTCCTTGAGCAAGGCACCTAAAACCTCTCACTGCTCCCCGAGCGCCACTGTAGCAAGGCAGCTCACTGCTCCGGGTTAGTGTGTGCTTCACCTCACTGTGTGCTCATTGTGTGCTCTGTGTGGTTCACTAATTCACGGATGGGATAAATGCAGAGACCAATTCTTTGTATATGCAAGTATACTTGGCCTAAAAACCTGATTTACATTAACATTTTTCATTTTGTGCCAAATGTTTCATTTGACAGATGGAACTTACCAACCTCAATCCACATTTCCTTTTCCACTAAATATATTGCCTGACTTGTTATACACTTTCCACAGATAGATCAGAAAAGACAATGTGTGTGAAATTATAAACTTTAAATTTGGATATAAAAGGGTCTTTGTTTTTAGTCGTACATGAGTTTGTGGGAATTACATTTTTTTATGTAGCCTATTTGTGGGGACTTAAAGGGCTCGTGTGATGATCAGCGCGATCTTTTTCTATCTATTTTCTATTTAAATGTAGAAACCAAATGTCTTTTTGAATTAAAGAATAAATAAATGTCTTTTTGAATGAAAATATATTGAATGTGATTCTTACAATATCTGCTTAACTCCTCAGTTGTTTATTTAGGAGGAGATATTTACACTCATGTCATTTCTTAATAAGATAACAGAATAGGTTTTGACATGACTGGAAGAATAAATCTGTCCTAATATTAGAACGGATTTTATCATTTAGATAGGTGATAGGCTACAAACCAGGAGTTATAGGCTTACAGAAAGTTCCTAGGTCAGTAATCACCTATAGAGGGCCGCTCAGACAATGGCAGAAGTTATTGATGGCTCCAACGTCTCGTCACCAGCGATATGCTAATGAGTCCCAGAACGTCCACGCCCTTTTTAGGTGAATGAAGTAGGCACTTTGCTATTTCTTTTGACAGAACAGTAGGCTACTTCAATGAGCAGGCACCATGCATAAAAGCTGCTGTGTTGTATTTTGCAACAACAACAACAACAAAAAAGGATTTTTGGTTTAGTATGTTGCCGCAAAAAGAAAGGGAAGGGAAAAGAAGGGGTTTGTGGCTCCAGGCAATCAGGAGAGAGAATCCCGATGGGAGGCTGTGGGACCCGACGTCTAAATTTGTTTACGTCTGTGGTAAACACTTCGTTAGCTAAAGTCAGTCAGTCATGCTAGCTAAAGTCAGTTGATGTCCGATGTTAAATATGTCTAATCTAATAATGAAGGAATGAATTAAACTTTGCGAACTAGGAGCTGTGGTTACATGTCATAGTTCAGCTCCGAGTTGGCCTGCAACACCTAGCACTAGTGCTATTGTAGTTACCATGGTAATGATAAACAAAGCCGTTCTCTTATACCAGTGGTTTTCAAAGTGGGGGCCGGGGGCCGCGAGGGGGTGCCAGGGGGGCCTCAGCAAGTTGGAAGGAAAAATAAAAGCAACAAATAAATACATCTGAAAAATATACCTATTACTATGAGGGTTGTTATACAATTCCATCATAATAATGTGACGCATATCTGAACATTATATTTCCCATGATAATGACTGGGAATAATAGTAGAGTGATTGCTCTCATATAGCAGAAAGCCCCAAATACAATTTTTACACACTATGCTCCATCGAGAAGTGCTTGTGCCTAAAATAATAATTAGGATTAGCTTAATGTATTTTTACATTTGCCGTAGTATTGTCGATGGGTTTAATAACACATCAAGGGGGTCCTTGTCCAGAACCTAGTGGTATTTGGGGGGCCTTGTCGTGGAAAAGTTTGGGAACCCCTGTCTTATACGATGCTACACTATCGTGGTTGCACTCTGCATGTTAAATGCGCTATAAAATAGCGACACCAGTCAGGACTTGGAAGAGAGTTTGTATAACTCGTCTGCTGGCTGACCATCGCATTAGATC